>NW_015177068.1:164808-213698 GCF_001447785.1 Gekko japonicus
TTGTCACATACTCAGTCCTCCCTTCTGGATACTGGAATGAAGGCAAGTGTGAAAAAGAGTTAGTGTGTCATGTGATCCACATCACGGGGATTGACACTGACTTCCCTAAGGGATATAATATTTATTTGTTTTGATGATTCCCTAGGCATTCATAGTGCTAAGTGCTCCCTGTTGGAATACTTAATGATGTTGTCACTAGGCCTTTCTTGCTTCCACTACTAAATGGGCATTATAGAGCTCAATTACATTCAGGGGCAATTTTAGACACTAAAAGATCTGAGAAGCAAGCTCAGCTAAGTGACCCCTGCAGTGGTGACAGCACTGCAGGGGCTGCTCAACTTGGTCATGCCCAGTGGTAATGTGAGAGGAGGCATCAGGCAAGCTAATGCCCATTGTCACAGCTCCTGGCTGAGGGTGAGCCAAGTGGCCCCTGTGGTACTGGCAGCACTGCTGTGGTTTGGTTCAGCTTGTTCCTAGCTGCCAAGGTAGCTCCCCAAGGGCATTTCTGCTAAGGTGCTTAGGGGGCCAGGGTGAGAGGGCTTCTGGAGTTCTGGCCCCACTGGTGGACCTCCTGATGACACCTGGGTTGGCCACCATGTGACACAAAGTGTTGGACTGGATGGACCATTGACCTGATCCAGCAAGGCTTCTCTTATGTTCCTATGTTCTAAGGTAAAAGGGCTACTCTGTTCCTGATTAGACAAGAAGGTAAAAATCCTAAATCAAAATCTCCTGCGTCTTTAAATTTCAATGAATACCACTGAGGATAGAGGGAATTTGGATCAGCACTGTGATCCTGGTTAGTATCTCCTTGTGATGTTTTCTTAACAAAACTGCCACCTCATCCTCTAAATAACTGTTTGCCTCAGTAGGGGAAACTTACAGGCACCCGTAAGTGTTCAGTATCAAGATAAATAGTAAGGACATAAGAAGAGTCCTGCTGGATCAGACCAGTGGTCCATCTAGTCCAGCATCATTGGCCAATTAGTTCCTCTGGAGGACCAACAATTCTTGGCACTTGGATTCAGAGGTTGACTGCCTTGGAATGTGGAGGTTTCCCTCAGTCACCAGGGCTAGTAGCGACAGATAGACCTAGCCTCCATGAATCTGTCTAATCCCCTTTTAAAGCTATCTATACCTGTGGCCATCACTACATCCTCTGATAGTTTCCACATTTTAATCACTCTCTCTGTAAAGAAATATTTCCTTTTGTCCATCCTGAATCTACTGCCCATCAATTTTGGGAGAGGGAGAAAAATCTTTATTTGTGAACTCTTTCCACCCCGTGCATAATTTTATAAACCTCTATCATGTTTCCCCTTAGCCGTCTCTTTTCTAAACTAAAAAGTCCCATATTCTTCAGTCTTTCCACATAGGGAAGGTGCTCCTGGTTCTCAATGGACCATTTTGTTGGGGAAATGGCACAGGAGAAGGGTTAATCCCTCCCTTCCTCAATACTATGGTCCCTATTAAAATTGAGGAATCTCACAGGCTACTATTAATGGAAGTTTAAAGAGCCAGGATCTGATCATAGGTCTCCCATGCCTTGTCTAGTTGACTTCAATCTCCTTTGCCTTAATGGATCTTTGACTTAATGTATTAGAAAGCATCCATGTGCAAACTTGGATGGGAATTAGTTATTCATAAGTGGCAGCATCAAAAATAAAGTATTGACAGAATTGTCTCATGGATTTCAAGCTGGTCACTATCTTCTGAGGTAGTGCCAGGAGCAACACAGTCTACAAAGAGTGAGTATACGTCCGAAATACCTGCAGTGTTCTCTTGAACCATATTTGCTTTCTGTGAAGTTCAAGAAAGTAGGTAAAAATTACAGTGGGATAAAAATTTGTTTATCCAGCCGCAAACTGAACCTAAAACCAGAGATAGATTTGGTCTATAAGTAGAGCTGTGTTTAAGGTGTGATGGGGGTTGGAGATATTACTGTTAACCATTAAAGAAGAAGCCTGGGATAAGGATTTATGTGTTGAAAGAAATTTATCCTGTATGGGAAGTGTATGTCTTCTTGCTGTTGTGTTGCTGGTTTTAGAATCAAAATGCTGATATAACCCTCATAAGCCAAATGAGGCATAATTGGGCAGGAGAAATTTTGATTGAGGACTTAGGGCTAGAGGAGACTAGAGGGCCACAGCACTGTGAGTGGAGACTTAGGGGGACAAAATTCAGAGGGCCACGGTGACCTCGGAGACACAAGGAGGTAGGTAGTTTGCTTCTATGTAATGTTTGGGTTATGTCTGGATTGTGTGAAGGGGGGAGGCAGGGGGAATCTTTGTCTGGCAGGGTCTCGGAAGCTCTGTGGGAGAGAGGGGATCTCAACCCCACACATTAACAGCTGCTTGATGCGTAAGGGAAAACACATAGCTGCTCACAGTTAATGCTTTCCATAGGAGCCGGCTTGCTTGCGGTTGGCTTTGCTTACATATAAAGAATACAAATATTAAAATGACCTCCAAGGGTCATATGCTGTGTACAAATGGAGACGTGTTACTAACAGTGTAATCCTGTGTAGAATTACTCCAGTCTATGCTAATTGAAATCAGTGGGCCTAGACTGGAGTAAGTCTGTGCAAGATTGCGCTGTAAATAGCTGAGAGGTTCTATTCTGTACATGGAGGCAGCCTTGAAGATTTTCCCTATGAGTATCATATGTTTGCTTCTCTGTATCCTGGTTTCATTTCAGTTTTTACAGAGTGTCTTAAAAGCTTACAATATGCCAGTCAATGGTAGCACATTAAAATATACATTGAAAAATGGGGATCTTTGTATTGCATCATGTATACAGATTTAGCTAGGGTTGCCAAGTCTATTTATCTTGGCGGTGGGGGAGCCTCACCGGGCTCTGGGAGCCGTAGGTGGACGTGCGTGCGCACCGCCACACATCACCGGAAGTGACGCGCGACGTCGATCACGTTGAGGGCGTGGCCCCGATCGTCGGAGGAAAAACCATAGAGTTTTCCCTCCGACGATCGGGGCCACGCCCCTAACGTGATCGACGTGGTTGCGTCACCTCGGCCCCGGTCACACGGAAGGTTTTGGCCCGGGAGAGAGATGGAACGGGGGCGCAGCAAACGGGCGCGATCTCACCACAACAGAGCAGGACTTACCGGAAACGCCGCATCAAGCACGGCCGTCGGCTCGCCGGAGCACCCATCTTCCGGAGCAGTCGAGGCTCCCAGCCGAACTGCGCATGCGCACACATGCACAGCCGGCGGCCTTGCGCTCCCTTCCATGGCTTTCTCCCCGGCATCTGATCGTGCCAGGGAGCAACTGCGCGGCGGCTCACGGGATCTGTGTGATCCCGCCGCCGCGTGTCTCTTTTGGTGCGGCTTTCAAAAGCCGCACTTTGCCTGCATCAATTCCCCAACCCCCGTGTGGCAGGGGCCTAATTCACACATCTAGCAAAGTGGAGGCACTAGTCCAATTAAATTTATGCCATAATACTTGTTTAGTCTTCAAGCTGCTCAGGACTCCATTGAGTTATAATCTCTTATCTTCTCTTGAAGAGATAAGCTCCCTGGGATGATCACGTGACACTCCAGCATTACATTCATTCGGTTCCATTTACGGATATGAAACTGTAAACAATTTCTTCTCCCTCCCCCCAGTTTTTTTTCCTATAAATTTTGTGTTACTGAAATATCTTTGTCACTGTCGTCAGTGCTTGGGAATGGTAAAATCAATGATAAAGAAAGCAAGCTTCTTAGAGGGTTTTTTTTTTTGTAAGAGTTAAGAGCACTGAAGTGCCTTATAGTTATTTGTACTAAAAAAAATTACAGCCTTTCTCTTCACAATGCAGCTACTTGTCAGCACCTACACAGAGCATTTGTGAGGGTCATGGTTTGTGCTGTATAAAAAGGAGAAAATTACTAGATGTGTGTGTCATTTCTCTTCTCCAGCGTGTCTAGAGTTCTTTAGTGAAGCTCAAGCTGAATGTATAAATGTCACCTTTTTTGCAGGGAGGAGTACTACATTGTATTATGCACGCAGTCAAATGGGATGCTAGTTTTCTTGAAAGCTTTGTATTTATTATGATTTTAGCACTATAATAATTATTATTAATTACTAAGTATGGTGAAATTAATAATAATGAAACATTTTGAAATGTTAAATGCAAAAAGAAAACTGATCTTTTAAATTTTTATAACTGGTTAATGAAATGCCCGTAGGGGATGGGTTGGGAACCGAAAGTCCATGGGTCTACACTTTAATGCAATTTTATGGTATGCAGATACTTATGAGAATCCTAGGGATGGATCCAAAGAGCATTGCAGAATGGATACTTTCCAGCTTCCCATGATCTTCTCCAGTCCCCCACAGCACTGGATAGCTGCTCCTGAGCATCCAGGGACCTTCAGAAATAGCCTGAGATGCTGTGTAGGAAGAGGAATGCAGCTTGAGGGAGAGATCCATAACAATCATCGAGTCTCCCCTTTCCCACTAGAGCTAGGATTTCTTTGGATCCAACCCCTGGTAATTTCCCCCCCCAGATTAAGTTTCTAGTCTTCATGACTAGGCTATGTGCAGACAATAGTCCTAGGAATTTCAGGACCACAGCAAGGTCAAGGGAAGCCCAGCAAGGAGAGTGGCCTAATGATTAAAAAATAATCTAAAAGGAAACTTTTTTCCAATGGCAGACATTTAAGAACTGACCTGAGATGTTACTGTGAACTACAGGAGCATACCAGCTTTGGAGTATTCTTGTTAGTTTCCTTTTTAGCACCTCTGAATTTAAAAAGTATTTCAGATGCTTGGCATAAGAGATGCTGGAAGAAAACAATATTTGGCAGGAAGGTTTCCTTCCTTCCTTCCTTCCTTCCTTCCTTCCTTCCTTCCTTCCTACCTACCTACCTACCTACCTACCTACCTACCTACAGTGACTTTCAGAGCTGTAACATGTCCAGGGAGATTAAAATGGTCTTCCATTTGTTTATGAATGGTGTCATTTCTTACCATAGATTTCTGTTTATTGATTCTCTCATAAAGGAACCAACATGTTTGTCCAGTGTAGTCCTTCCTTCCTTCCTTCCTTCCTTCCTTCCTTCCTTCCTTCCTTCCTTCCGTTTTATGTTGGTGCTTTTGAGATGGAATAGAATAGAAACTGGCGGGAAAACCCCCACAGAAGATGCCTCTCTCATTCAGAAGCCCTCATCCCAAACAGTCTTTAGAAACTGCAAAAAAATCAGTCTGAGAGTTCGGTTGGGAAGGCATTAAAAGAGAAACAGATAAAAGGTCTCAGTTGTGATCTTGGAAGTCTAAATTTCTTCCTCCTGTGAGAAGCACCAATACAATGAAACCACTGTGTGTATAAGGGAAACATCTTGGAATTTGAAAATTCTAACCATCTACTTGTGGTTATGCATATGCTGAAATGGCAAGCACTGAATGCTGTTCTTATTTTCAGTAACCGTGTAGAAGCTTGGACCCGAAACGTTGGTTTTTTGCTTCATCAAGAAGGCAGGCCTGTGGCAGAACTCATAGGTGACAAGAAATACATGAGGGTCATGAAGAAAGATTGGGAAATCACGGATAAAGCAAAAACTTGGATAAGGAGCAAGGCAACTAATTTGACACAACCTTTTGTTCTTTATTTGGGATTAAATTTGCCTCACCCATATCCATCACCCTCTTCAGGAGAAAATTATGGAGCATCCACATTTCTGACATCTCCATATTGGCTTGAAAGGGTATGTAAACATATACAGTTTGAAATGGCTTTAACAATTATATTAGGTTTGGTTAGGGTTCTCAGGTCCCCCCCCCCCGGCCACCGGTGGGGGGATGGAGGGTAGGGTTGCCAGATCCAGGCTGGGAAACTCATGGAGATTTGAGGATGGAGCCTGGGGAGGATGGGGACCTCAGTGGGGCGCAATGTCATACAGTCCATCCTCCAAAGCATCCATTTTCTACAGGGGAACTGATCTCTGTGGTCCGGAGATGAGCTGTAATTCTGGGGGATCCCTAGGTCCCACCTGGAGGCTGTCATCCCTAGATCTGGTGTCTTCTTCCCCAACTTTGTGTTATATTAGTGTTACCAGGAACCCCTTTCTGGGTGTGTGTTGTCTGTCCTGATTCTGTCTTTGCTAAATTTGCCTTGGCAACCTTTATAAGAGCTAGCAAGGCCTTGCTTTGAAGAAGGTAGGATCAGTGGTCTCCTTAATCAAGATATGGCTCTTTCTTTTTTTGTCTTCTTCATAGGCACCTTCTGAACACAATTACACTGTTCTTATGCTTAAGTACCTTTTCAAATCACATACCCCTGTATTTCCCTCCATAAATTCTAAACCTTGTTTTGGAGAGGATCTGGTTGTTTCATGGTTTCTGGTAGCCTATTATATGCACTTTGAACTTGCTTGCACATTACCTAAGTAAGATTCCTAAACTGCATGTTCTTTTTCCCCAAACTGGCAAGTGTTTCAGTTTTCCAAGGTAGTCAGGTTGTGGAAGTGGGAAGAGGTTTCCCCTGACACTGACCTTAATTCCTCCAAATTGGACACAGTTCTGGGTGAGTATCCTGAACTCAAGTTAGAGAGTCCACGTGTCTAAGGATACACATGAAAGGGAGCACATGTAGAAGCTTGCTGGGTGACCTTTGGCCAGTCACACGCAGCCTAACCTACCTCACAGGGTTGCTGTGAGGATAAAACAGAGAGGAGAGCTGCATAAGCCTCCTTGAGGCCCCATTGGAGAGAAAGGTGAGATAAACAAATAAGTAAATAAACTTTAAAGAGCAGGTCTCTTGAAAGGTGCCATATAAATTTCATAAATAAATGTGTGTGTGTGAAGTGCCATCAAGTGACTTCTAGCTTATGGCAACCCTATGATATAAATAAAACACAATAAAAATATAAACTTAGCCCTTGATTGTGCTTCTAGATTCAGGGACCAGATAGGGTGCATGTTTTAGACAATTTCATAACTACCCCCTCCCATTTCTGTAAAGTGTACTTTGGTGAGGATTCTGAACATTCTGTGGTTTCAGTTCCTAGGCCTGCAATACCCACACAAAACAAAGAGTTCTCTGGACATAGGACCCCTTCTCTCTCTACCCTACTACTGCCTATTTCCCAGCAGGCGCAAGCAAACTGTTTCTTTGCTGAGGCTCTAAGGGTGAGCTGTGTGTTCTTTTCTTTCTCATTTAAAAAAAGTTTTGTTTATGGGAATGTTCCAAATATTATGTGCAAATATCAGCACTTTGAAAATGATAAGAATAAATTAATTTATCAGTAGCTGCCTCTATGGTGCTGCCAGTATTCCCACAGTGTAAGCAGCCAACAATTTGCTCTGTTCTGGTTGTTGCAGTGTTTTGTTGTGGCTTTTAGAAGATGCGCATGACTTAGCCTTGCTTAGGCTCCCATGTACCCAGTCTGCACTTCTCTGTATTTTTACTTTATAATTAATAAAGCATATTCTGCCTTTCCCTAGAATACGTATATAACAATACTTTATAGCTGACAATAATAAAAAAGAAAAGCCTCTGCCCTTTTAGTGTCCTGCTGCCTATAGTCCAGCAGGACCTGGACACACATGAATTTGCAACTCACCATTGTAGTCCTAGTTCAGTCAAAAATTTCCCTAAGGGCTTTTAAAGGATGGTTTTGAACATGGTAGATGAAATAAGCAAGTATTGTGCTTTATTTTCGGGGCAGCACACTTGCCCTTGAAAGAGGCATGTAGATATGAAGAATGGAAGAATTACTTGGGACCAAACTGTCACACATACGGTCCTTTGGTTAACATTCCCTGCTTTAATAAGAGCATGTCTGCTGCTAAAATTGGTGTGTGCATGTGTGTGAAGTGCAGTTATTGCTGAATTACAAAACAATATATTTGCTTACATAATCCTACATTTCTGTGATGGTTCTCGGAAGCAGGATACAGATATAGGATACAGATATAGGAGTCTTCAAGTGCTGCTGAAACTCCTTAGTACTTTATTTAACTATGTACAAACTGAAGCTCACAGTCACCTTTAGCATGCTTTTTCAGGGCATTTGCCCCAACAAGGCCCAGGAAACCCAAGGAGAGGAGCCAATCTGTTCTGGTTAAGCCTTCTCTCTCTTTCTGTCTTCCTCCCTAACTCCCATTTCCTGGAGCTTTCAAGCCTCTCCATCCCCCCTCCCAGCCCAGCCTCTTCTCAGGTAACAGGCTTCAAGGGCTGGACCTTAGGTAATGGATCTGGCCCTGATCTAACATCTCCTGGGAAAGGAAAAGGGTGGCTGTAGCCGTGGCTGCCTGGAAACCCCTGCTGATTCCCTATAGACTGGGTGCAGAAAGGATGATGACACATGCTCAGATCGGGGTGATCCCTGTAGTCAGAAGCCTAGGGTCCTGGCAGTCGATTCCAAGCTGGTTGGAGCTGCTATGGACTTGGGTTTGCCAGGTTGTGCTATCACAATTTCCAGCCTGCATTGATCTGCATAGTTAAGCACATTTTTCCTGTTGAAGTACTGTATGTTGCATAGTAGATTGATGTCTTCTGGAATAGTTGCAATTTAGCATAAGTAAGAACTTTAGTTTCTTCTGGCTGTCTTTCTTATCTAGTTGATTACCTTTCCCCTTCTAAGGTAAAACTAGGCCTGTAGCTACAGTGGGGCATCTTGGGGCTAGACTCCCCGGCTTACTGGCAAGGCCCCATGATTTCCCATCCAGCCAAGGGTCCTACATCTGGCTATTTGTCTGTATTTTTGTATTTTACAATGAGGCAAATTTTTTACCAAGAAGGGGAACAACATTTTTTTAACCATGAGAGAGGTTTTTTAATTTTTTTTTCCCATGAGAGGGTTTTTTTTTTTACCATGAGGGGGAATCAGCTATTCCTGTTTATTTGTATTCAGTTTGTATTGTTCCCAGATGCTGGTTTACTATGGTCACAACACTCTCCAAGACTGGTTACCATGACACCAACTGCTAAATGGCAGTAATTCAGCAGAATGTTTTAAAGGAAGGACTAATTCCATCTCTTCACCACACTTGATTTCTGTTACTAGAATAAAGCGAGATTGTAAAATATGGGAATTTTAGCTGTTTAGAAAATTTCTTGGCGTAGCCATTTCTCATAGAGTTTCGTATAATGTAAGCTAAAGCATTCTACATGGGACAAACTACAGATTACATTTTTAATAAGGTAGGTTGGGGTTCCAATCTGGCTCTGAGAAAGGAGCAGTCCAGCGTGTGTACCACTTGTGCTGTTCATGAAATGTTACTACTTGAGAGGAACATGGCATATCCTTTCTTTCTAGTGATGATGTCTTTGAATCAAGCATAACAGTCCCCCCGCCCCCAGGGATTCCTGTCTCAGTTGGCCAAAGCTGCTATAGCCTTGAGATCCTGGTCTGAGGAATGTGCCCTTCATCATTCAGACGATATCTCAAGATGCTCAGCTATCCTTTTTTAAGCCATGTAAACTCTTTACCTGCATTGCTTATCACCACATGAAACTCAGGAATACCACAGACTTTGGGTGAATCCTAGAGTGTTGCCCCAACATGGTAAAATCATTTTTGGGTTTGTGCCCAAAGTGATATTACAACATTGGTGCAATGTTGACCAACCCTTTTCTTTTTGCTCTCACTGTTCCAAGGAGCAGAAGCAGGAGCCCGGGGTCCAGAGTGGGAGGTCTCCCATCAAAACCAGAGACCTGGCACATTTACTACTTGTTGCCTTCTGTCCCCCCCCCCAGAAGACTCTGTTGCTGTCCCCCATCTTCAGCCTTCTCTTTATACCTTTTTCTGTTCCTCTCCACTCCAGTTTTAACTTCTTTTCCTCATATATTTTTTAACCTTTTTAAAGTCTGCTCCTCTCCTTCCTCCCTATCCCCTATGCTAACACTAACTGCAGCTTGGAACCCTCAGCAATGTTGGTTGCGGGTTGCCTAGCAACTGCCAAAATGGCTGCCAAGATCTCATTATGTATTCTCATGAGACCCAAGTGGCATATTTTTGTTAAAGAAGCAGACATTACTTCTATGATTAGGTTTTTCTAACCCCACAGGTATTTTTTCCACTTAGATTTTTCTATGAACTTTGGGCTTTTTCTCCATGGGTTACCAGCAAACCATACTTCCTCATCCAACCCTTAGGGGTTGTGGCATTTTATATCTTGTCTTTCCCTTTTTTAAAGTTATTATTGTGATTGATTCTGTCTATCAATACCGTGGGTGCAGTCTGATTTTTTAGGTTCCATGTGCTACCTATTTGTGCAACCCCAAATCTGGGAGCAGCACTAATTCATAGCATTTCTTCAGGTGTATGTTTGATTATTTTGCTTTCTGTGGAGAAGAACTAGAGACAAACTTGTTACATCTGAAGTTTTCTTCAGGGATAGCTGTGAACATCTGCCTCCAGCTGTGATATTGCATCTGTTGACGACGACTGATTTGAACTCATGCTTAGTGAAAGCTTGGCGACTTCCTGTCAGAGTGGCAAAGTGGTCTAAAGCAAAATGTTTGATATGTAAACAATGGAGCTCTTATGAGTCCAAAGGTCTCCATGCACCAAGCAGGGCTTTTGACTCCCCCCCCCTTTACCCACTAGGTGTCTATGATGTGTGATCTGGTTACCTTGTGGGAGAAAAATGGAACAAATAAATCCCTCTTGGAAAGGTATAGTTAGTTTCATATCCTTGGGACTTTGGACTACATCGATTGGAATGGAGCTTAGCATTCAATCAAACTCTTTATTCATTTGATGAATCAATTTAGAGCAGTGCATCAACATGATGCACTCATGGTACACTGTGTTGCTAAGCAGATGGTCTGTAGTGCCGTGTATCAGCTGGAGCCATCTTCCAGGCAGTTTTGTTCCTAGAGACACTGGGCTATAATAAACAAGGAAAAATCAAGTTCAATTCTGTAGGAAGAGGTTTCATCTTAGAGAATGTACACAGAAATTTGTATGATTAGAGTTTGATTCCACTGGTTTCTATAATTTTTCTGTCCTGTATTCTTATTTGCAGTCATTTTTGAAAAATAAACACGATACCACATTTGGAGGTTTTTTTAAAACAAATACATCTTTGCTCCCCTATAGACCATTCAATTAAATCAGAATGGGTTAGATTCAGCCAGCTTTCTCACTCAAGTCTTACCCAGCTCCCCTCCACATTATGGCCCTCATTCTACATGAGTTCCAGTGATTCCCAGAATAGCCTTGGCTTGTACTAAATACTGAAGCTCCCCCATGCAATTGAATGAACAGTCTAAGGAACTTGAACTACTATTTGTAACTCCCACATTCAGTCAGCATGTGTACCTTGTGGCGCCTGCTTGAAAAATGCTAGCAGACTGTAGAGTCACAATGTTTGCCTAACTAATGTATTTCTGCTATTTGCTAGGTAACGTATAAAGCCATCAGGATCCCAAAATGGTCTCCATTTTCAGAGATGCACCCAGTAGATTATTATTCTTCTTACACCAAAAACTGCACTGGGAAATTTACACAGAAAGAAATTAGAGATATCAGAGCACATTATTATGCCATGTGTGCAGAGACTGATGCCATGCTTGGTAAGAGAGATCTTAGAGCATAATTCACATATCAATATTTTAATGTATTTCTTAATAATGTTACAATGAAGAAGTTTACTGGCGTGATCCTTATGATACACGTGCACATACTTGAAAGTCTTAAGACTGTAAGTATTGTTTTTGAAACACACAGTGTTGGCTTTTTGTAGAGAAGCAGCTCAAGGTGTTTGATATAAGGGTTTCTTTGATATTTTATTTATTTAGACTTCTGTGCTGTTCAGTCAACAAAATTGAAAAGCAATGCATGAAGAAAGGATGGTTGAGAGGCCTGTGGCAATGTCCTATGCATAGTTAAAGGCCAAGACCATGTCTCTTGGGAACTTATCTGCCGTCACGAAAATGATATTTTTTGTGAGCCAGGTTACAAATGTGTGTGATTCACCTGAGCAGTTTGATTTTCCAAACATTTTGGGATGGGGAGAGGGTCATGTAGAAGGGATACATCACATGTGAGGAAATGTCATTTCAATTGGTCTACCCTAACTATTCAGTTGCCTGTACCAGGCTGCCGTCACACACACTAAATAATCCACTTTCAGTGCACTTTCCAAATGAATTTTACTGTGTGAAGTGGCAAAATCCAGCTGGAAAATGCATTGAAAGTGATTTGAAAATTGATTATTTAGCATGTGTGACCGCAGCACCAGAGGGCTGGTGGATTAGATCAAGGCCCATCTTGTTCAGCATTTTATTTTCCATAATGGCCAACTAGATATCCTTGAAAAATTTACAGGGAGGGCATGGAAGTCAAAGCCTCCCTCCGTTCTTAATCCCCAGCAACTGGTGTTCAGATGTACTAATGTGACAGCTTGTACTTGATGGAGCAGTTTTATGATACAACTCTTTTTGGAAAGGTAGATTCAGGTTCATGACATTTAGTATCTGGGTGCTTTATTGCCTGAAGAGGAGGAACATTATCAAAAAGGAGAAAGTGAAGCAAGGGAGTAAATTCTCATTCAAAGTGTATGAAGTTTATAACCTACGTTGTGAGTCTTCTGTGTGCATGTTAGGTTCTTCCATAACTAGTTGGTGCATTATTTGGTGTTCTGAGACTTTCAGCTTTATCTTTTCAAAAGGTAAGTCTAATGATTACACAGACGGAGACAGATGGAAATGTATACAGTATATCTCAGAACTTGGTTAGCTTATCCTTATCCTCCTACTTGTACTACTTCATCCTAGTCCTTGCTAACAATTCTAACTAGTTTGAAAACCAGAGGTGAGGTGTAAATTCAAAGCAGATTGAGTAGACACAGTGTTTGAATACTCCAAGTACTTCAGTGAATATGCAACATCTAGAGGTCATTAGTGTCAATTGAATCAGTGAAACTGCCATGTTGAGGTATATTTTCATAAAACGGATCTGACCTTGTTGAATCAGATTCAGGCCCATCGCTACGCATTCAGTTTGGTGTAGTGGTTAAGTGTGCCGACTCTAATCTGGGAGAACCGGGTTTGATTCCCCACTCCTCCACTTGCACCTGCTGATGTGACCTTGGGTCAGTCACAAGCTCTGGCACAGCTGTCCTTGAAAAAGAGCAGTTTGTGTCAGAGTTCTCTCAGCCCCACCCACCTCACAGGGTGTCTGTTGTGGGGAGGGGGAGGGAAAGGAGTTTGTAAGCCACTCTGAGACTCCAAGTGAAGGGCGGGGTATAAATCCAATCTCTTCTCTCTTCTTCTTCTATTTTTAGTTCTTCTGCCAATTCCAGACTATTGTAGCATAGAAATCTTTATGGAGGGTGTAAAATGGAGCTTTTAAAAATAGATTGCTATGATTTTTTAGTCACACCTCCTCAAAAATCCAGTATTAGTAGTTGAGTTTTCTGGAGACATGGAAACCTATTTGATGGATGTTTGGCTATGGGAAGTATTCACTCAAAGCTCTTAGGCAGAAAATAATTTGTCCTTCATGGCTTCCCATCACCAAATTCCCTCCATCCTCCAAGGGAAAGAAAAAGAGTTTTGGAATCCTTGAAAATAGCAAGGACACCTATATAAAGGAGAGCATAGCTGACTTTTACTTAAAGCTTTCTGTGTAATGTTTAAGAGCTACATCCATTTTGTTTATTCAGATGTGTAATAAATCTCCTGATAGTCGTTTATTAACATTTCTTTGCCTTTTGTTGCAGGTGAGATAATTTCTGCTCTGAGTGAAACGGGACTACTCAAAAGAACTCTTGTCATATTTACTGCAGATCATGGAGAACTTGCCATGGAACATAGACAGTTTTATAAAATGAGCATGTATGAAGCAAGTTCTCATATTCCTCTCCTAATAATGGGGCCAAATATTAAGTCTCAAGTCATATCCAGTGTGGTATCACTTGTGGATATCTATCCTACCATGCTTGGTAAGCAACATTTAAAGGTAAAGGTAAAGGTTTCCCTTGCTCAAAAGCCAGTCGAATCTGACTCTAGGGGGTGGTGCTTATCTCAGTTTCCAAGCCGAAGAGCCAGCGCTGTCCGAAGACGTTTCCGTGGTCATGTAGCCGGCATGACTAAACGCTGTTACCCCCCACACCAAAGTGGTACCTGTTTATCTACTTGCAATTTCTTGCGTTTGAACTGCTAGGATGGCAGGAGCTGGGGCCAGAGACGGGAGCTCACTCTGTCACGCGGCACTAGGGTCTCGAAATGCCGAACTACAGACCTTCTGGTCTGTAGCTCAGCATCTTAACCTCTGAGCCACCGCAACCCCATTTACACTAAACATTTACACTAAAATAAAATAATTGCTTAATATTAATGACCTTCAGGGTCAGATTTAAAAAATCCAAAGTTATCTCTCCAACCCTCCATCTTGGTTATTACATGGGACTCTGCACTTCAGGGAGATCAAAAGGTGAACAAAGCTATCAATGAAGGTGAAATTTTTCAGCACTGCTGAAAATATTCAAATAAAAGGCCAAGTACTGTCTGCCCAAGCCTACGTTCTAACCAGAGGCCTTGATTTAACATTACTAATCAGTTGAGTCACACAGTACATATTTTAATCCATCTCTATCTTTCCCTTTTTTTGCTGGTGCCTTTTTTGTTCCAACTGTGTTAATTTTTTTTTCCTTCCTGAAGTTTGTATTTTTAAATCAGTGTCCTTCCTGCTCTCTCATTCTCCATATGTTCTGCTGATTCTTCCTTCCTGTAGTCAGAATGTTAAAAAATAAAAACATAAATGAAGAAGAATTAAATTTATTTAGATGAGTAACAAAACAACAGGTTATTTTCTTAGCCATAGTCTGTTGTAAATAAATTTGTATCTTCTCTGCCCATCTCTTTTGTCATTTAATTTTTTTAAAAAAATTATTATTAGATTTATAGCCCGCCCTCCCCGCAAGTCGGCTCTGGGCGGCTTACAGATAGGGCACATATGCCAATAGTTAAAACACTTACAAACAAGATAAAACAATCAATCAATTACAACAATACAAAGTGCTCAAGACGTTTCAGGAAAGTCTTCAGTAACAGGATGGCTTCCTGGGAATAGCAGTCCCAGTTCAGTGGTATCAGATCCACGGAGCGCTGTAGTTCATTTAACACAGGGCCATCTCACCCCCCGCTGTTACCCAACTCAGTTGTTGGTGTTGGTGGAAGTAGTGGTAGAAGTAGTGGCGGCTCCTACTCGAAAGCCTGGGGGAAGAGCTCCGTCTTGCAGCCCCTGTGGAACTGCGCAAGGTCCTGCAGGGCCCGGATCTCCTCCGGGAGCTCGTTCCACCAGGTAGGAGCTGCCACCGAAAAAGCCCTGGCCTTGGTAGCAGCATACCTGGCATCTTTGGGGCCTGGGATCACCAGCAGATGTTGCGTCCCTGACCATAGTGCCCTTGGGGGAACATATGGGGAAAGGCGGTCCCTTAGGTATGTCGGACCCTGGCCATATAGGGCTTTAAAGGTAAGAACCAGCACTTTGAAGCAAATCCGGTACGCTATTGGCAGCCAGTGCAGTGCTTTCAGCACAGGCCGGATATGGTCCCAAGTCGACTAGGGAGACCCATCAACAGCCTGGCCACAGCATTCTGCACCAGCTGCAGCTTCCGGATTTGCGACAGAGGCAGCCCCATGTAGAGAGCGTTACAGTAGTCTAACCTCGAGGTGACTATATGTTGCTTTATTAAACATGCATGCATGCTCTATGTTTAACAACTTGTGTCCTGATAATATGGCATAGTATTTATGCACTGAATGTTAACTCCCTAACAGAAGCTTCTTTTAGTTCAGAGAGGCACACATTGCATAGTATTGCTTGCTATATTCTTCTTTCAGTGTAGAATATCTGTTGAGCTGTTCCCAGTTTTTACTCAGGAAGTATAGGTAAAGGTAAAGGTTCCCTTGCTCGAAAGCCAGTCGAGTCCGACTCTAGGGTTGCAGTGCTCATCTCCGTTTCAAAGCCGAAGAGCCAGCGCTGTCCAAAGATGTTTCCGTGGTCATGTGGCCGGCATGACTAAACACCAAGGCGCACGGAACACTCTCCTTACCTATGCAGATGAATGAGATAAACCTAAGTGTTCTGAGGTTATGCAAATACAATTTTGGGTGGATTTCAATTCTGAACAGTTACACACCTAATTGCAGTTTAAGACCCGAGTGCCTCATGACAGAGTGAGCTCCTGTCTCTGGCCCCAGCTCCTGCCAACCTTGCAGCCTGAAAGCAAGAAATTGCAAATAGATAAATAGGTACTGCTTCGGTGGGAAGGTAACAGTGTTCCGTGCGCCTCGGCGTCAAGTCATGCCAGCCACATGACCACGGAAATGTCTTCGGATAACGCTGTCTCTTTGGCTTGGAAACGGAGATGAGCACCACCCCCTAGAGTTGGATTCAACTAGCTTTCGAGCAAGGGAAACCTTTATCTTTATTTCACCATGTCTAAAAGTGTTACTGTACCCAGTTTGTGTAGGATTAGGGTAGCAAATGAGCTGCTAATATTTGGAAAGATAAGTTTCTGTTCTAATGTAATTGAAACTGGCATTGAAAGAATTACCCTGTGCAGGTATTCTGATGAATTTAGTAGCTCTTTTGGGTTTAGTAGAGATGCAAAGGATAAGAAGTTCCAGGAATACTATTCTGAAAGTCACTGTAGTATAATTTCTTTTTCACTGGTTTCATACCATTTCAAGTGTTTGCTCTTACTTTCATTTAATGTCTTCCCCCCCCCAGATATCGCCGGAATACCAATACCAAAAAACCTCAGTGGCTATTCACTGTTGCCATTGATACTGGCAAAGACCGAAAATAACATTCCATCCAGAAAACAACATCCTCATTGGGTTCTGAGTGAATTTCACGGCTGCAATGTGAATTCTTCAACCTACATGTTGCGAACTGGCAAATGGAAATACATAGCTTATTCAGATGATCATTCAGTATCTCCTCAGTTATTTGGTACATTTTCCACTTGATTAAAAGTTCAATCTGATCCTCATAAGCAGGATAGGCAGTACATCTCATTGTTGCACTAAAGTAGCTGCTGGTGGTCAAGTCGCAGACATTTTCAAGGCAATAAATGTTCAGAGGTGGTTTGCCATTGTCTGGCTCTGCATCACAACTTTGGACTTCCTTGGTGGTCTCCCATCCAAATACTAACCAGGGCCAACCCTGCTTAGCTTCCAAGAACTGATGAGATTGGGCTAGCTTGGGCTATCCAGGTCAGGGCACTAAAGCAACTACACAACTCTTATTTTTCCATAGTATAAGACCCTTGAATGATCAAGCTGCAGAAGTGCAGCTTTGCCATGCAAAGTTTTGTGGGACTCACTAGAAGGCAGAGCAGAGAACAAATGGCGTGAGGGCAGGATGGAAGGGTGGTGCTTGCAGTTAGCTGCCTGTCTGCAGTGACCTTCCAGGATCCTGTACACAGAGGTGTAACTGTACAGATCTGAATACAAGAAATATGTCTTAACTCAAATTACAGGACTGTAAACAATCCTGTCCTGTTGAGAAGGGCAAAGTATGGCAAAGAGAACAGTAGTCAAAGGGAAAGATAGGAAAGGGCAGCAGACTTTTGAAGTGACCTGTGCTCACCAATAGGTTTCTATCTATTGGTGAGGCAGGGGATCTGCCCAACAAAGTGAGGAACAGAATACAAATCAGAGTTGTTGAAACAGTAGGGGAGTGGACTAGCCAGAGCACTAGAGCCGAGAGAAGAATATACTGAACTGGATAGAAAGGTGGTACCAGAAAAGTCTGGGCACTACCTGAAAGACCTGTGTAGCTGCACCCCTTCCTATAGCAGTAGTGAAGCCAATTCTGGTCAGATGTAGGTACAGGACATTTCATAGGAAGTGGTGCTAAGAGCCAGTGAGGCCTCTAGTGCAAGATAGGCATTCTGCCTTCCAATGTAGGCTTTGACTTGGGCTCATCAATGACCTTGGTAGAAATCCTGTGTTAGATGGTGAGCTGAAGATGTTGCAATGAACATGTCTTGGGTAGAGCACTACAGCCGAGAGAAGAATATACTGACCTGGATAGAAAGGTGGTACAAGAAAAGTCTGGACACTACCTAAAAGACCTGTGTAGCTGCACCCCTTCCTATAGCAGTAGTGAAGCCAATTCTGGTCAGATGTAGGTACAGGACATTTCATAGGAAGTGGTGCTAAGAGCCAGTGGGGCCTCTAGTGCAAGATAAGCATTCTGCCTTCCAGTGTAGGCTTTGACTTGGGCTCAACAATGACCTTGGTAGGGATCCTGTGTTAGATGGTGAACTGAAGATGTTGCAATGAACATGTCTTGGGCTCCCAGGATTCAGGAGGATCCATTGGTGTGGCTACTCTGATAGATCTCACAGAGACCTCCTCTGGCTATATTGACTTTTTCTAGCATTGACAGATATAGAGATCTGCATAAGAATCCTCACTAGAATACAAAGCTAGTGCAGAATGCAGCAGCCAGGCTGTTGATGGGTCTCTCCAGGCAGGAGCACATCCGGCCTGTGCTGAAAGCGCTGCACTGGCTGCCAATGGTGTACCGGATCCGCTTCAAAGTGCTGGTTCTTACCTTTAAAGCCCTATATGGCCAGGGTCTGGTCTACCTAAGGGACCGCCTTTCCCCGCATGTTCCCCCAAGTGCACTCCGGTCGGGGAGTCAAAATCTCCTGGTAATCCCAGGACCCAGGAATATCAAATTTGCTGTTACCAGGGCCAGGGCATTTTTGGTGGTGGCTCCTACCTGGTGGAATGAGCTCCCAGAGTTCAACAGGGACTGCAAGACGGAGCTCTTCTGCCAGGCTTTTGAGTAGGAGCCACCACCACTATTATTTCACCATCGCTACCTCTCATTATTGCACTTCAACCATCAATTGTGCGGATATTAAATGGGGTGCAAGACGTTCCTGGATGAAGATGGGATGATTGTGTTGCTAGGAGGTACGTTGCTGGCCTGGAATTAATAACTTTTACCAGACCCCCATCTTGCAACCACTGATTTTGTGACATCTAGAGCACTGACATTTTAGTGTTTTGTACTGTATTGTTTTATTCTGTTTTTATCTGTTTTAACTTTGGCACTAGTGCCTCTTTGTTAGCTGCCCTGAGCCTTCGGGGAGGGCGGGATATAAATCCAATAAACAAATAAATAAAGTTTCCTTCTCCTCCTCCTCAGAGGGTCTTGGGTCCTGACACAAAGCTTCAAGTTCTTAGCCCAGCCTCTTTAGCTACAGTCTGAAGCTGAGACTGTAGCCTTTATATAGTTTACTACTAAACTATGATTCTTCCAGATTGAGTAATGTGATCAGGTATCCCAGGAAACATGTGTGACCAAAAAGAGGTAGAAGTCAGGAGTTGTGTATGCTATAGTTCAGGCCTGGGGGAAACTACAAAAGGTACTAGTAGCATGATTGTGAGGGCTTTGGGTCAGTGGTTTTGAATTTCTCTGTTGAGTTGGAGACTTAGATTTCGACTTCTTTGCCTGTTGAGTTGATCCATTTCTCCTGTGATTTATATACTTGCACACTTAAGGTATTTGTTTAAATAATACAAATGAAAGCATTAGCATTATGATTTTAATATACAAAATGTAAATATAGAACTAGTTAATTTTGAACTGTATGGAACACATCAATTGTGACGGTATGGAGCCAGAAAAGGGAGATAATACCATCTATCAGGTTCCCTCAGTTCCTAATGAAGTACTCTCAACCACCAACCTAATTTGTCTGCTTCAAAGCTGCTTTTCTAGTCTTTTTTAGTGATTTTGCTTCCTCCTTTTTTCACCCACAGTTCAATTAAAAACCAGTCATTTAAAAAATGTAGATGAATGCACACATCCTTTTTGAAGTATGTTGAAAAGATTTAACTGTGGACAAGAGGTAGAGACAGCATCTTCTAGGAGCTGTATTAACTATCACTATTATAGTGCAACACTTTAAACACAAAATACAAAATGTAAATATAGAACTAGATAATTTTGAACTGTATGGAACACATAAATTGTGACGGTATGGAGCCAGAAAAGGGAGATAATACCATCTATCAGGTTCCCTCAGTTCCTAATGAAGTACTCTCAACCACCAACCTAATTTGTCTGCTTCAAAGCTGCTTTTCTAGTCTTTTTTAGTGATTTTGCTTCCTCCTTTTTTCACCCACAGTTCCATTAAAAACCAGTCATTTAAAAAATGTAGATGAATGCACACATCCTTTTTGAAGTATGTTGAAAAGATTTAACTGTGGACAAGAGGTAGAGACAGCATCTTCTAGGAGCTGTATTAACTATCACTATTATAGTGCAACACTTTAAACACTGACCTACAGTGTAAAGAGTGGAGCCACAGTGATGAAGGCTGCTATTAGTCACCTATGTAAGCCTCACTGGTCAGGATCAGGCTGAAGGTAGAGGGATAGAAATTGCCAGCAGCACAGACATTACATTGAGGCATCTTCACTGTTATTTTTCCTGCATACTAGATGGGTGGTTATTCCAGTGTGATGGTGTGTTCGGTAGAAGAATTGCACAGTTGCCACAGACTCTATAACAGTGTGTTGCTGTGTCATTATTAAATGCAGTACTGCAGGCTGAGAAAAGGGTATTGTGTAAGTGTAAGTATTGTGATGGCCATATTGTTTGTATCATAGCATTAAACTGTAACATAGGTTTGTCTCAAAGTAAAGCCTCAATGTGCTTCATATCTATTAATTTATCTTTTCTTTCTTTGTTACAGACCTCTCTGCTGATCCAGATGAACTGACAAATGTAGCAACAAAGTTTCCAAAAATGACCCAAACTTTAGATAGAAAGCTCCATTCCATCATTGACTATCCAAAAGTCTCTGCCCTTGTTGAACTATACAACAAGCAGCAGTTTATCAAATGGAAAGAAAGTGTAGGACAAAATTATTCTGATATTTTAGCTAACCTCAGATGGCATCAGGACTGGAAGAAACATCCAAAGAAATATGAACATGCAATTGATAAGTGGATTAAAGGGAATAGTAATCTATGAAATGGCCGCAGGAAGTGAGTAGTGATTATGCCTAATAATCTGCTTCTGAGCAGTACAACAAATGTTTAAAATCTGAGATAATTTTTGGTAAAGATTGGGAGTGGGAACAGCCATCTTCTAACAAATCTACTCTGCAGATCCAGACTGTGTTAAAATGATGTTAACTGTGGCTAATCTAACCTGTTTTAAACAAGGTTTACTAACCAATTTCAATTCCTAGTTAAGAGGAAACTGTGGTCAGTATTAACCATAGTTAACATTGGTGTCAATGTGTAATACTTAACTGCAGTTGCATCTGGCAGGGAAGAATGTGAGAATATGTACTGGGGAAAGGAAGCTTGTGATTTGCAGTTGCTCTCACTTAGTCTTTTAACTGTAGTTAAGACTAAGTTTGTCATGTGTGTACCAGTTCAAACAGTACATTCAGGAAATAAAAACAAGTAATACAGTTACCACAGCAATATTCTTCTCCACGTAATACTTAGGTACAGTATCAAGCTTCTGAACATGAATCTGTGTTCTAAATAAAGGGTGCAGTAATCAAAATAATTCACAAGCAGGGGACTCACAAAGAGTTGTGGATGCCATCTCATTTACCCCTGTATCCCCATTCACACATTATTTCCTCTTCCCCCCAGGCAGATCCCATGCCCCCCCCCATTTACTGCTTCCATCTCTTGTTCCCACCAGCCTTTATCTCTCTCCCCCCCCCAGTCTTTAGCTTTCTCTTTTCCATTACCCTAGCAGCCTCTCCCTTGGAAAAGTCTGGCCAAGCTGTAAAAGTTGCACAGTAGCAAGTCACATGCTGGGCCTGGCCAGGTTGCTGAGGTTGCGCAGCAACAAGTCACCAGGCAAGTTGCATGGTGGCTGCTGCTGCTGGGCCAATAAGTAGCTTGGTGGCCACCACAAGGTCTGGCCTGAGTAGCACTGTTACTGGATGACCCAGGTGGGAGAGAAGAAGAAAATCCATAAAACTGTCAAATTTGAGTCAGATTTTGTATTTCTAGGCAGTGAGACTGGAGGGATCCTGTCTCAGGAGACTTTATAGGTTTCAGAGCCTGTCTTGTAGGGAAAATAGGCTAATTTGGTGAAGGCTTTAAAAGGAGACTGTGAGAAACTAGAAAGAATGTATGCTTCATTTTATACTGAATTTATGTTTTTTAAAAAATCTTCTGTGCTTGAATTTTTCTTTTCTTTTAACCAACATGCATTGCTAGCCTGTGTTTTTGTTATCTGATCTTTGTTTCATTGAATGCTAGGTTGAAGGCATGAACATGTGGATGAATATGGCTGGGTGTGACTGTGTCCAGTTGAAGGCCACGTGAAGACAAGCCATGAGCAGATAAATCTGTCCAGTGTTTGCAGCAAATACCAGCTGCAAAAGTAGAAGATACTTCTCCAGTTTGCAGGGCATTCAAAGGGACATTACGTGCATGATTGTCTCCCACCCCCCTCAGCCCTTCCATAGTGGTCTCTTGGCTACTGTGCTAGGAAAACTCTGGCCAAGATACTGAAGACACCCCTGGCATCAGACCTCACCAAGTCTCCAAAGTCGCCCACCGCAACCTTCTGATAAGAGGGAAAGTAGTAGTTTTCATCCCAAACATAAGGCACCACCTACCTGGATCTGGCTGATCCTAGAAATGAGGGCACAAACTTTAGAGGGACCTGAGACATAAAGGAGTATAGAAGCAGTAAAGGGCAAGGGAAGGGCAGAATCCCCTTCACCCTCTGTCAAGATTCTCCAATTCAAATTGTATCAGCTCTGTCGAAAGCCTGCCTTGGTATGTATGGATGTGCACATGTCTAAGGGTTGAATACAATGGGGTATTTCTGAATCTTCTTAGTATGAGTTTAATAAACATTACATCTGTATTCAAGAAAGTACTGCCTGGCATTCTCTCATCCCCTCCCTCATGTCTGGGGGAAAATACTGTTGGGTCAGAGTGGATTTAGGTGCAGGTCTGATCACCTCTTTAGCTCATTTATACTAGGCCTGGGCTCATTTTTGGGGCCCAGTGACGACTGTACCTATCTGAGCTGAGTTTCAAGGAAAACCTGGTTAAAGCAGTTTCCAGAAGGAGCCCATACACTTTGGGATACCTAAAGTTGTGCAAAGGCCAAAAAGTCACCTCAGGAATAAAAGCTTGACTGACAATTGTTCTCTGCATCCAGAAATTTACAGATGAAGCATACCTGAATGAGCCCTGTAAATGCTGTGTGTTATACTTGTATATAGTTTCAAGTCTCTTTACTGAACATTATTCTGTCCAAAAAAGCTAATAAAAGTTATTGGGTTTTTCGTGTTTACCTTATGCCTCATCTGAATTAACTAGATTGAGAAACCACTTGGGTTAGTCTGTCAGGTAGAGGTTATGGTAGTGACCATGGTAGTTAAACTTCTCATCACACTACCTCTATTCAAACATAATTGAAAACCTGGACCATAACGTGTAAAATAATATGGATTTAGAATTTCATCTTTAACTCTGCATCTTTTTATAAGAACATATGTAGAGCTTGCTGGATCAGACCACTGGTCCATCTAGTCCAGCAAAATGGACTACCAGTTGCCCTGGAGGGCTCACACTGCATAGAGGCCAAGACCTTCCCGTGATACTGCCTCCCAGCACTGGTATTCAAAGGTGTGATGCCTCTGTGTATGTGGAAAGTGCCATCAAGTCACAGCTGGCTTTTGGCAACCCTGTAGGGTTATCAGGGGTCATTTGGGGGGGGGGACACGGGGGGACGCCATCCCCACCCCCGGGTGAGGTGCGGGGGGGCGGGGCCTGGAGCTCCCTGCTGGTGCCCGCTGGAGGTCGCCGCCGGCTGTGGGGAGGACACACGTCCGGTGATGTCAGGGGGTGTGGCATATGCTAATGAGTTATGCTAATGAGTCCCTCTAGCTCTTTTTCTACGAAATGACCCCTGAGGGTTATCAAGGCAAGATACAAACAGAGGTGGTTTGCCATTGCCTGCCTCTACATAGCAACCCTGGACTTCCTTGGTAGTCTAGCATCCAAATACAAATCAGAGCCAATCCAGTTTAGCGTCCAAGTTCTGGTGAGATTGAGGTAGCCTGGGCCATCTGGATCAGAGTGCCTCTGTGTAGAGACTCCCTTATCCAAGAGGAGGAGGAGGGGGGGAGAAATGGATTTATACCCCGCCCTTTACTCAGAGTCTCAGAGCAACTTACAATCTTCTTTCCTTCCTCTCCCCAAAACAGATGCCCTGTGAGGTAGGTGGGGCTGAGAAAGCTCTGAGAGAACTGCTCTTGAGAGACCAGCTCTGAGAGAACGGTGACTGACCCAAGGTGTTGGCTGCATATGGAGGAGTGATTAAATAAACCCGGTTCTCCAGATTAGAGCCCGCCGCTCCTAACCACTACACCAAACTGGCTCATGAGGTGTTCATGGTTTCAAAGCAAGCTGTGCATACAGAACTGCATGGACTGTCCATAATTATTTTGAGGGTATTGGGTTGCACAGCCGACAGCAGCTGTTTTTCAGCCAAAAACTGAAACCTGTAGTAAACATACCAGTAGTTAACATTGGGTGTGTTAAGGCTAGGTCCATCTGCAGTTCCTCATTGCTATTGTAGAAGAGGCCTCTTCAGATAATTGTTCACAGTTACTATGTTAGGAGAGATCCTCCAAATTCGGGGAGGACCAATCCATGGGGTGGGTTAGCGGTCAATGTATACAGAGAAAGCAGATCTGAATGAGAAATCCAGCCCCAAAGAGACAACGTGACAAGGTGTCTGTAAAAAGCAGTTGTTCTCTTTACTAAATAATATAAAGTTTCACAAGCATACAAAACATAGCAGAATCATACAACCACAAACATACAAGTTCCTTTAGATATAAAGAAAAGAATATAAAATAGTTCCCATAGTTACTTTGGGGTCTGAGATAGGTATTCGCAAAATACTTGTCTTATCCAGAAGCTGTCTTGTAGCAATAGTAGGTTGGAGACTAAGGAAACGTTTTCTAGTATTAATAGCTCTTCCACATTGCTAGAACAAGCCAGCTAAAGTGGGCATGGAGTCTCAGTAGCTGTAAGGCTATACAGCTTCAGAGAGTTCACACAAAAGAGCCTTGCCTAAGGAAAGGGGGCTAAGCCAGGTACAGGGCTAGTTAAGGTGAAGTGCAGAGTGCTGAATGCCCAGATTCAGTGTCCTCTCTGTGTTATATCCCAGGTGGGAGGCGTTGGCCGACTTGTGTCCCACCCTTTTCTCTAAGCTCAACCCAAAGTCACCCTTGGATTGGTTGCAGGTATAGAGGGGCAGGGTTTTCCCTAGGGGAGTGGCAATGTTGTAATTCTAGAGGCTAGCTCATGGACCATTTGGCAGGGTGTGAGGTGCAGCTTCCTGCATCTTCCTTTTGTTGTGCTGATGTAGTTTGTCTCTCTCAGGAGCACAAGAGCTGTAAACAGGATGCTTTGGCATAGAAATGCAGATTTAGGTTTCTGCCTTCCTGACATCTCAGGTCTCTCATAATGGAGAATATGCAGCCAGAAGTTGTCCTTTTCTGCTAACAAAGAACTCACCATGTTGTCTTGTTCCCACAATCCTTTGCTGACTGTGTGTGTGTCAAGCTCCATGTGCATAAACGCAGCAGGCAGAAGGCCTGTCAGGTGAACAGACAGCACTGCAGATGAGACACACACAGGTTTTCCAAGCCCATAGAGATTTGCAGTCCATGTGCACGTGTGTATATCAGCAAGCACAAATAAAAGCAATTTATATGCACATTCCCTAACAATTAAATGCATCAGGCTTACCAAGTACTTACCGTGATTCGGCGGGGGACACATACTTCTTCCCAGGACCATTCCCGCACGGAAAACAGATGCGCCGCACCATGCCGTCACCAGGAAGTGACGCCGAGCCAGCCCCATTGTCAGAGCGTCGCCCAGCATCACTTCCTGGCAACGGCATGGTGCGGCGTGGGTATGTTACAGGGAGGAATGTTCCGCCCGGGGATCGTGTGCCCCCCCCCCGGAATCGCAGTAAGTACTTGGTAACCCTAAAATGCATGGAGATGGGGATGGTAGTACCTCCACTGGCCCCATCCCCAACATCCATGGATTCAGTTGAATGTCTGCAAAAAGCCCTTATGCACACTGTTAAGGGTGGAGCCAGTGGGTGCAATCCTTTTCAATTAATGTGTGAATGAATGCTAAAGGGGGCTGATGTCTTAAAGGCCTTTCAAAACTAGTCAAGTTAATGTTACTGTCTGCATAATTCTAAATACTTAATGTAGCCTTCACTTAGTACACCCTGAATACTTGTTCACATATAGCAACATGGCTTATAACTGCTATTTAGCCATCAGACGTATGTGTCGTTTGGTCTAAATATCCAAGAGAGGTTTGCAGGCAGATTCTCCATAGCAACTGTTGTTCTCATTTTATTGTAAAAGAATTAGACACAGCTCTTCACCTTTCTCTCCACGAAGCAAGGGACAAAAAAACTGAGTGTTTCAGCTTCTTTATGTCTGCTTTCACTATAGTGGAGACAGACAGTCCTCTTGCTTTCTCTTTTCCTCCCAACAAGCTCTAGAATACCAACACAGAATTTTAAATTGGGAAGAGTAAGATGTATCCTGACCTGGATAGCCCAGGCTAGCCCTATCTCATCATTAGATCTCAGAAGTTAAGCAGGATTGGCCCTGGCTAGTATTTGGATGGGAGACCTCCAAGGAATGCCAGAGTTGTGATGTGGAGGCAGGCAATGGCAAACCACCTCTGAGTGTCTCTTGCCTTGAAAACCCCATGGGGTCATCATAATTCAGTTGTGACTGGATGGTACTTTCCACCACCACCACCAGGATGTATAGCCTCAAACATTTATTTTCCTCGAAATAAAGATCAAAATTGTTTAGATAGAGTTTTCCTCTTAGTAAAACAATGGCAGACTATATGGGACATTCTTGTACTAGAATTTCTCAGCAAGTTTAATTCTAGGGCTGAGATTTCTTCCCCCCACCACATATGTTAATATAACATAGCTAAACTAGGAAGACTGAGAGGTACATGGCCTTTATACTTTTCTTGTGCTCACTTGAGCTTCTTAAAGAGGTCAGTTTTTTTATATCTTGCATTTCATAGCCTTTTGTAATCATAGATCACCTTTTTTCCTGTACCCATGTAGTCATCTGCCAGCTGATATCTCCTTGCTGTCGCACTGCTTCACATATATGCAAGATGAGACAAAAGGTGTGGTTCTCTTGTTCTCTATGCATATACACTAGTAGTAAGTGCTCTCCAAAAGCAGCAACAACACAAAGGCAATGGTTTGGGGTCTGGCAACTCAGCAGGTGGGGTCCAATGAGTTACCTGAGGGCCCTGATGCATGTGCGGAAGGCCAATGGTCTAGATGAATAGATACAATATGTAAATTGACTGTTTTTTAAAGGCAAGGCAGGGGCAGGACAAGGGGCCACAGTGGCTCAGTGGTCAAGACACTTAGCTGCAGACTGGAAGGTTTGTAGTTTGGGAGTTCAAGACCTGTCTCTGGCCCCAGCTCCTGCCAACTGAGAGCCAGTTGGGTGTAGGGGTTAGGAGCACAGACTCTAATCTGGGAGAACAGGGTTTGATTCCCCACTCCTCCACTTGCACCTGGCTGGATGGCCTTAAGCAAGCCATAGTTCTAGCACAGCTGTTCTTGAAAAAGAGCAGTTTCTGTCAGAGCTCTCTCAGCCCCACCTACCTCACAGGGTGTCTGTTGTGGGGAGGGGGAGGGAAAGGACTTTGTAAGCCGCTCTGAGACTCCTCTGGGTAGTGAGGGGTGGGGTATAAATCCAATCTCCTCTTCTTCTTCTTCTTCTTCTTCAACCTAGCAATTCGAAAGCAAGAAATTGCAAGTAGATAAATAGGTACCACTTCGGTGGGAAGGTAACAGCGTCCCATGCGCCTTGGTGTCTAGTCATTCCGGCCACATGACCACAGAAATGTCTTCGGACAGTACTGGCTCTTCGGCTTGGAAACAGAGATGAGCACCGCCCCCTAGAGTCGGATTTGACTAGCTTTCGAGCAAGGGAAACCTTTACCTTTTTAGGGGCAGGACGGTGGTTGAGAGAAGGCACATGATTTCTGTAGGGACCAACTGCAAACAAATTTGTGCCTGAGGAAAAAGCTTTTGTGTGGAAAAAAACAACCCAGGAACTAGAATACAAACTTAACAATTCATGAGAAGTAATTCTAGCTGAGCTATCTTTTTGCACATTTTTCCCTGTTGGAGCAAATAGTCCAAAAACAACCTGCTAGACTAGTGCCACTCTTACTGTCATATGAAAAAGGAAGAAAATATACTCCATACACTTCAGAGGTGAAATTCTTCTTCTTTACAAACCACTGGAGTTGTGGAAGCTGTGGTGCATGTGTGTGTATGCTTATATAAGACGTTTCTTTAAACAGGGCATATTTTTGAGTACATCAGCCATCAACATTCAAGGGAGCGGAACATAAAAGCACTTTAAAAGGTCTTTCAGTTTTCCAAGGTATATTTTGTACCTGCTGGTTTGTCACCATCTGCCCCCCACAGACCACTGCCTCAGCCTTCATTACCGATTTTGACAAGTTATACAATGCAGAACAAAATGTGACAACAGCTATCCTATGTTCCATGTACAAAATGTCTTATTTTGTAGATCAGTTTTTAAATTTACAGAACTATTTGCAATGCTGCTGCAGAAATATGACCAAAAAATCAGAATGACATGAGTATTCGCTGTCTTTGCCTAGCAATAGCAGTCCTGGTTCTTTTGCCCCATGAAATCTGGTATGAGGTCTGTAACAATCAGGTATGAAATCTGTAACAATTTAAAACAACCCAAAATTGCTGAAGAAGCAAATGGATTATACAGAACCAGCCCTGATGACCTTACAAGTTGCTCTATGAAATGTTTGTGCTATAACAGCTTGCACAGTTCCTAGCATAATTTACAGGACACCGTGAATCATGTTGCAAGAGATATACCAAAACTTGACGTGTTAATTAGTTCTGGTTACAAACAATTTTCCTTTAGTGAAGATGTAAAAGTTCCCACTATACCAATTTAGGGGCTACAGTAAATTGAACAAAATACCAGAACATTCAGCAACCCTGTAAATCCCTGTCTAGATAAGTTATTTCAGTTTGGTGTAGTGGTTAAGTGTGTGGACTCTAATCTGGGAGAACCGGGTTTGATTCCCCACTCCTCCACTTGCACCTGCTGGATGACCTTGGGCAGGCCATAGTTCTGGCACAGCTGTTCCTGAAAAAGAGCAGTTTCTGTCAGAGCTCTCTCAGTCCCACCTACCTCACAAGGTGTCTGTTGTGGGAAGGGGAAGGGAAAGGAGTTTGTAAGCCGCTCTGAGACTCCTTTGGGTAGTGAAGGGTGGGGTATAAATCCAATCTCTTCTTCTTCTAAATGTTAAAAATCATAGTTAGCTCTGAAGCCATTGACCCAAATGGCTTCCCTTTCTTTGGAAAAGCTATCAGGCTTTAGCTGTCTTTAAACTGAGTTAAGGGCTCAAGCCTCTCAGCCTCTTTTCGCAAATGGGTTCAGTAGTGGGATTTTTTGAAATAATAGGATTCTGTGAGCAACTGAAGAATGTTTCCCCCCCCAACTGCAAAGTAGATCTAGAATCCTTCTGATATCAGAGAGCACGATCAGCTGGCAAACTTGAGCCTTATCGCCACCTTAGAAAGCCAGAACCTGGTTGAGAGCGGTCATTGCATCATGCGCCCAATTCCAGAGGGAGTTCAAATGCCTTGAATTTGCCCCTTCCAGGGGGAGCAGCTAATGTTCCTGCAGAGCGTGCGCTTGTTACAATCCGCTCTCGAAAGCAACAGGAGCCCGGGCCTCAGCCTCCTCCTGCTGCTGGGCAACCGCGGAGGCGGTGGGCGGCTTCGTCTGGCAGGGACAAAGCCAGCGTCCAGCGCGCTCGGCGGCCACCTGTGGCGGCGGCGGGCGGTGGCGGTGGGGAGCCCGGCGTCGAGGCTGTCCGTCGGGGCAGCGGCAGAGGTTGCTCTGGAGGCGCCGCGCCCACGGCCGGTGGCTGTGGAAGATTAGGCACACGTAGGGGTTGAGGGCACAGTTGGCGGCTGCCATGATACTGCCCAAAGTGGTCCGAGCTTCCTCGGCGGTGCTGGCGGGGGAGGCGAAAGCCAAACCCAGCTCCAGAACAAAGCGCGGGAAACCGCACAGCGCGAAGTGCGTCGTCAGCGCCAGAGTCAGCTGCAGCGCCCGGGCCCGCGCGCGGGGCAGGCTGCGGGGCGCGCTCGGCGACGGCAAGGCGCACTTGGCCACCGGCAGGAGTCGCAGGAGGAGCGGTGGCGGAGCCGCGGAGCCCGGTAGCTCCAGGCGGTGGCGGCGGGAGCTGCCTCCCGCACCCCGAGACGGCTCCTCCTCCTTGGCGCTGGAGGCGCTCAGGGCGCTGAGCATGCGGCCGCAGGTTCCGCCCAGGAGGCAGGCGGGCGCCACGAAGCTCGTCACGACCCCATACACGGCGTAGGCTTGGCCGTGCCAAGGGGGCAGCTGCGCGAAAATGCTGAGGCAACGGCTTCCGTCCTGCGGCGGGGCTAGCCTGTACACGAAGGCTTGCGGCAGGGCGAGCAGCAGCGTCAGCAGCCAGCCCAGCGCGGCCAGGGCTCCTCGGGCGGCCATGAAGGAGGCCTGCGGCGGTTGCAGGTGCTGAGGGCCCCTCACCAGGTGGTGCCGCTCCAGCGCCAGCAGCACCAGCATGTGCGACGGCGCCAGCAACCCAGAACCTTGCAGGAGCCGGAAGAAGCGACAGGTGGCGTCCCCCGCCGGCCACTCCGCCTCCCCGGGCTCTGCCTCGCCGCCGGCGTCCGCTGCCGGAGGAAACTGGGCGAGAAAAGCCAGCCCGCAGCCGTAGAGATCCGCTACGGCCAAGTGCGCTAGAAGGAAGTCCATCTTTCGCCGCCGTGCGAACCGACCCGCGCAGCAGCAGCCGCCGCAGCGGAGCCGGTGGAGGAGCAGAGCGTTGCCCACCAAGCCGAGCAGCATGATCACGGCCACCGATATTGTCCGCGCAGACTGCCCGGGAGTAGCCCAGAGGGATGGGAAGGAGAGGTTCGAGTTCCACCCGGGATACTGGGCACTAGACAGGTTAGGTCCGAGGGCCAGGCTGTCTGGGTTGGATGCATCGTCCATGGTTCGCTCTCTGCCAGAGAGATCACCGGGCGCCAAACTAGGAACAAACTTTATTCTTGGAGAGAAAGAGAGAGGCACAGACGGACGCGCCGCTCGGCAGCATATTATATAGGGTCTGCTTGTCACCTGGCACTTGCTGTGGGTGGGCAAACCACGCTGCAGCCATCGCGCCTGTGCTCTGCTCTGCCCACCCGGCAACCGCAGTCTTATCCCCCTCCCCTCCAATTTAGCCGTTCCCACTCATCTGAGCCAAGCTTCTCCTGGTCACATTCCTCACATCCATCGCCTAAAGGAGTGACTTCCACACCTGAAGCAGTAACCTCCTCTCAGCTGGATTCACTTCAGTATTTACTGGAGTGGAAGATCCAGTTTTTTTGCTATATTCAAGTGCCAGTCGGAGTCAGACTCAATACCCTGTCCGCCCAGACAAAATCATGGACCGTTCCTAAATACCTGAGGGGCCTGAAGGAAAGAATGTACAGAACTCAGTGGCTGCACATTTTCTTTAATGAGAGGGAGTATTTGCCTTTGACCTCAGAAGACACTGGACTGCACCCTGTATCCATATTCTTAACAATGTTACCTTGTGCCTTTATCATCAGCTGAATATACAACAATGAGCAGGGGAAACTTTTCAGAGCATAAACCGCTACTAATGGCTGCACATTAAGCTCCAATTAAAGACACAGCTACAGTGGCCAGCTGAAAAATTGGCGCTGCTGGATGTAAATCTTCACTGACTCTAGTATGTAACCCTGTACTATTTACAGTGCAATCCTAAGAATGCTTTTCGGGGTATAAGTCCCATTGAATAGACCTGAGCAAGGTCCTGCGTAGACCTGTTTAGGATTGCTTGCTCAGTAGTTATAGCTTCAGGAGGAATAAGGCTTGTTGTCTTAAGGACACTATCCTGGGAGTATGCCCCATTGAATAAAATGGGGCTTACTTTGAAGATCTGATTAGGATTGCTCCCTAAAAGGTGAAAATCCATAGCTGACAGCTCAAAAAAAATGGACTGATCAACCACCATCCTTTACTTCAACTCCCACATGCCAGTGTTACCGTAAAGCTTCTATGCCAATATGGTGGGCAGGGGGAAAAATCCAGACCCGGTAAAGGTGAATTTTGCATGTCATCAGGGCCTTGTCCATTCATTCATTTGGGGAGTAGAACTGAACATAATAGTAATGCAGATGTTGGATCTTTTGCTTTTAACAAAAGGTCCAAAGACCTATGAACTTTTCAATCTTGGACAAGATCTTCTGAAGTGTAGTCAGAACTATCCACCTTACCCTGTCAGTTTTCATACAACTAGTGTCCTTAAGGAATCAGAGAGCAATCATAAGCAGGTCTACTCTGAATTCTGCTAAGATGTACTCAGTGGGTTTTACTCCCAGGGAAGTGTTCTTAGGCTTGCACTATCAAGGAACCATAAGAGAACATAAGAACATAAGAGATGCCAATGTTGGATCAGGCCAAAGGCCCATCCAGTCCAACACTCTGTATCACACAGTGGCCAAAAATACCAGGGCCATCAGGAGGCCCACCAGTGGGGCCAGGACATTAGAAGCCCTCCCACTGTTGACCCCCCAAAGCACCAAGATGACAGAGCATCACTTGCCCCAGAGTCCCTATCTATACCTTGTGGCTAATAGCCACTGATGGACCTCTGCTCCATATGTTTATCTAATTCCCTTTTGAAGCCGTCCATGCTTGTAGCCGCCACCACTTCCTGTGGCAGTGAATTCCAAGTGTTAATCACTCTTTGGGTGAAGAAGTACTTTCTTTTATCCGTTCTAACCCGACCGCTCAGCAATTTCATGGAGTGCCCACGAGTTCTTGTATTGTGAGAGAGGGAGAAAAGTACCTCTTTCTCTACCTGCTCTTTCCCATGCATAATCTTATAAACCTCAATCATGTCACCCCTCAGTCGTCGTTTCTCCAAGCTAAAGAGCCCTAAGCGCCTTAACCTTTCCTCATAGGGAAAGTGTTCCAACCCCTTTATCATTCGAGTTGCCCTTTTCTGCACTTTTTCCAAAGCTATAATATCCTTTTTAAGGTGTGGTGACCAGAATTGCACACAGTATTCCAAATGAGGTCGCACCATTGATTTATATAGCGGCATTATGATATTGGCTGATCTGTTTACAATACCCTTCCTAATAATCCCCAGCATAGCATTGGCCTTCTTTATTGCAGTCACACACTGTCTCGACATTTTCAGTGAGTTATCTACTACAACTCCAAGATCTCTCTCTTGATCAGTCTCTGCCAGTTCAGACCCCATCAACGTGTATTTATATTTAGGATTTTTGGCTCCAATGTGCATCACCTTGCACTTGGCCACATTGAACCCCATTTGCCATGTTGACGCCCACTCGCCCATCCTTGACAGATCCCCTTGGAGTGCCTCACAATCCTCACTGGTTTTCACCACCCCGAACAACTTTGTATCATCCGCAAATTTAGCCACTTCACTGCTTACTCCCAACTCCAAATCATTAATGAACAAGTTAAAAAGCAGTGGACCAAGTACTGATCCCTGTGGTACCCCACTGCTTACACCCCTCCACTGGGAGAACTGCCCATTTATACTCACTCTCTGTTTTCTATTAATTAGCCAGTTTTTGATCCATAAAAGGACTTGTCCTTTTATCCCATGATTTTTGAGCTTACTTAGGAGCCTTTGATGAGGAACTTTATCAAAAGCTTTCTGGAAGTCAAGGTAAACAATATCTATTGGATCCCCCTTGTCCACATGTTTGTTCACCCCCTCAAAGAACATTAACAGGTTAGTGAGACAAGATCTTCCCTTACAGAACCCATGTTGAGTCTGCCTCAATAGGTTTTGTTCATCTATGTGCCTACTAATTCTTTCCTTAATAATGGTTTCCACCAATTTACCCGGTATCGACGTCAGACTGACTGGCCTGTAATTTCCCGGATCTCCTCTGGAACCCTTTTTAAAAATGGGAGTGACATTAGCTACCTTCCAGTCCTCAGGAATGGAGGCTGATTTTAAGGAAAGATTACATATTTTTGTCAGGAGATCCACAAGTTCACATTTGAGTTCTTTCAGAACTCTCGGGTGTATGCCATCTGGGCCTGGTGATTTATCAGTTTTTAAGTTGTCTATCAGTTTTAGGACCTCCTCTCTCGTCACCTCAATCTGACTCAGGTCTTTCAACACCCCTCCCAAACTCAGCGGCTCTGGAGTGGGCAAGCACCTCTCATCTTCCACAGTGAAGACGGAGGCAAAAAATGCATTTAGCTTCTCAGCCATTTCCCTATCGTCCTTCAGTACTCCTTTTACCCCTTGGTCATCTTAAGCAGATCTGCTCACAACCTTAGTAATTTTGGAGAGATTTCAAAATTTGGAGTAAATAATCTACTTTATAAAGAGGAGAAGCCTGAAACTGCTATAATAAGTTGTCACTGCACTTCATTTGATGAAAATGACATGTTAGAAAAAAACAGGTTTGGAAGGAAATAGGGCAGTCTGCATTATTAAAAATACATGCATCTCACATATTCACAGTTTACGTTGAACCTGTTTGCAAATCCTATTCAGTAGAATGTGACCCAGCCTTTGTGGTCTGTAATAAGAGCTGAATCCTGCTGAGATTTGTCACTGTAAATCATAGCATAATAATAGCTTTTCTCTATCCTGTTGTTGCAAAGAATTGTCACAGAAAGAAAAAAGGTCAGCCACAGATTAGTACGGCATCATCAATTCACTTGTATTTTCATCCAAAAGGATACATCTTTCTTTGACACCAAGTACCTTCTAATATGAATTTCACCAGATGGCAACTCTCTATAAGGATGCCTCCTTCTAATGGAAGGCAGAATGAGTCAGAAACAGCAAAAGAATCATCTAAGATTTTCAAATGCAGAGGAAAAGCCCCTAAGAATAGAGATATTATTATCCTTAGATGTGTGGGGAACTACAGATGGCTACTTTTAAAGTTTTAGTCATGAATTACTATTTGTTATTCTCAAATCAAGGTTGGTAAGGGGTGTAACCTAAAATCAGTGAAACATACTTGCAAACAATTATTTCTGATTGCCTTGTTAAGTATTTAAATAATATTCTGTAGCAGTTGCTCAGGATATGTTTGTTATTCTGTAAGGAGTTAGAAATCGGAATACTTCTGCTTACACTTTGATAACTTCAATAAACTATTTCAGTATGCTTTTTCTTCATGGTGCACATCATTTGCTGAGGTGACAACACTTTTAAAGTCAATCCCAGTGACTAGCAGAATTGGACTGCTTCCATGACAATTCTCTGTAGCTCTTGTTGCTGCTAAGAATGCAGAAGCATTTGCCAGTGCTTTCGTTGTGTACTTGCGTACTTTCCTCTGGATATGTTTCTGGCTTTGTTAATCTGTCTCTTGACTTCATCAGGTGGATATTTTAGTTCCAAAAAGGTTTGTTGTAGATCCCTCAGGTGAGAATCTCTGTCTGTAGTACTGGAACAGGTGGAACTAAAATATCCACCTGATGAAGTCAAGAAACAGATTAAGAAGAAGAGATTGGATTTGTACCCCGCCCTTCACTACCCAAAGGTGTAAAGTGGCTTACAACCTCCTTTCCCTTCCCCTCCCCACAACAGACACCCTGTGAGATAGGTGGGGCCGAGAGAGCTCTGACAGAAACTGCTCTTTTTAAAAAGCCAGAATGATACCCAGAGAAAGCCTATTAGAAGACAGGCTTAAAAGAGACAGTAACAGAACACCACTAGTAGTCACATACAGCTCTCAACGCAAAACAGTTCAATGCATCATCAATTACTTACAACCTCTACTGAATAATGACAGTTCTATTTCACAAGCACTGGGGGGGCAGACCTTTTCTTGCACACAGACACCCCCCCAATCTGAAACAACTCACTCAAAATAATTCATCTAACTTGAACATGGACACTGGTACCAGAGCTTGCAATAAATCCAGATGCCAACTTTGCTGCCACATACATCCAGTCAACACAATCACTGGAGCCAGCAACAACTATGCCATCTCAGGCTTATTCACTTGCTCATCTTCTAACATTGTATATGCCAACAATGCCCTTTCGTTCTCTACATAGGGCAAACAAATCAAACCCGAATGTGATTCCATCTGTCCTATATATTGGGAAATGGAGTGATTTCAGATGCCAAATGACATTAGTAGGCTAATGAAAATACCAGGTGTGATTGGATTAGGTGTGATATGCAGAAAGATAGTAAGCATTGAGAAATCATCATTGGTAATGAGACAGGAAACCTAGGTCTCAATTCAGTCCAGGTGGATGCATTGTCTTGAGCGTCATTATCAGGTGCAATTCAGCGGTCTCTCTAATCTCCCTTTGAAATTCCTTTGTTGAGATAACTGCTACTTTTAGGTCAGCAACTGAATGTCATAGAAGGTTAACATGTTCCCCCACTGTTTTTTGAATGTTGCGGTTTCTGATGTCAGACTTAGGTTTATTAATTCTTTGTTGAAGGGACTGGCCTGTTTGTCCAATGTAGAGGGTGGAAGGGCATTGCTGACACGATGGCATAAATCACAGTAGAGGATGATCAGGAATATGAACCTGAGATAGTATGGTTGATACTGCTGGGTCCACTGATGGTGTTGCTAGGATCAATATGAGACCAAAGTTGGCATCTTGGTTTGTTGCAAACCTTGGGATGGGAGTCCATATCACTGTTATGTGCTCTATGTAATATTTCTTTGTCTATCAGGCAACAGGCTTTAAAAAATAACTGTGATGTACGATAAGCCATAAGCAACTGCTGGAGTACAGCAACCAGGCCTCGGTTCCTGCTGGAGCGCACCAGAGCACCGCTCTGCCAGTCAGGAGCCCAGGGGGTGGGCAAATAAGCCCCGACCCCTGCTCCCACCAGCCATCAGTTGGGCAACCGTGGTGGGGGAACGTTCCCCCTCCTCCCTGAGCCCTGGGGTGGTAGCCTTGGACTCGTAGGGGCAAATTCCCCCTCTTGCGTGTGATGTCGGAGCGGCAAGAGGTCATTCTGGCTCCCCCAGCTCTCGGGAGGGGCTCTTTAAAAAGTTATGGCCGCCGTCGCTGTGCTCGGCGGCAGCTGCGACGCCCGCGCGGGGGAGGGGAGGGGCAAAACGTTCCCTTGCCTCACTGATCCCCGTGGTGGCGGCCTTGGACTCGTAGGGGCAAATTCCACCTCTTGCGTGTGATGGCGGCGTTGCTGCTCGGACATCACACGCGAGAGGTCATTCTGGCTCCCCCAGCTCTCGGGAGGGGCTCTTTAAAAAGTTATGGCCGCTGCCGCTGTTCTCAGCGCAGCTGCAACGGGGGGAGGGGCAGGGTGAAACGTTCCCTTGCCTCACTGATCCCCGTGGTGGCGGCCTTGGACTCGTAGGGGCAAATTCCACCTCTCGGACATCACACGCGAGAGGTCATTCTGGCTCCCCCAGCTCTCGGGAGGGGCTCTTTAAAAAGTTGCCGCTGGGACATCACACGCGAGAGGTCATTCTGGCTCCCCCAGCTCTTGGGAGGGGCTCTTTAAAATTTTATGGGTGCCGCCGCTGTTCTCGGCGCAGCTGTGGCGGGGGCAACATTCTCTTGCCTCCCTGAGCCCCGGGGTTAGGGTTAGGGTCTGAAAAAAGGCCTGCAGAGCCAGCTCCCCGCTCCCCCTCCTTTTCTCAGGCTCCGTGCTAGAATGCCGGCCTGAAAAAGGGCCAGCCGTATGTCAGTTTCGGCCCCATTATATCCTATGGGCCATTGAAGTCAATGGTGAAAACATACGGTATATTCTAGAGGCTGGAGGGGAGGGAGTTTGAGGGAGAGGCTCCAAACTCGCAGGGTAGCTGCTGGAGCCTCTCCCCAAGATATCAACCAAGTTTGAAGAACATTGAACTAGGGGGTCCAATTCTATGGGCCCCCAAACAGGTTGCCCCTATCCCCTCCATTGTTCTCTATGGTGGGGGAAAAGTAACTTTTTCCCCACCATAGAGAACAATGGAGGGGATGGGGGGACCCCCTGGTCCAATGTTCCTGAAACATGGCGGCTATCTTAAGGAGAGGCTCCAGATTTCTTAACATAGTGTTCCTGCCAGGGAAGCTGGGGACCCTGCCCACGAGTCTCCATTTTATCCTCACAACAACCCTGTGAGGTAGGCTAGGTAGAGAAGGGGAGATTTGGCCCGGGGTCACTCAGCCAGCAGAGTGAGAATACAAACCTGGGTCTCCCCACATCAATCTGCAACTCTGACCACTGTGCAGTGCTGCCTCTACTGATCTGTAATGTTCCAGAGGTGTTGTAATGTAATACTCAGTTTCTCAAAGGAGTGTATGCCTGTCTGTTGGTCCACTTAGGAGTCTTGATCCTGGTTGTGTGGTGGGCTAGTTGTGGCAAATGGTAGGGAAGCTCAGTATTTCTGTATACTGTTGTAGGGGCTTTATTGCAATGTGGTATGGCCTGATATTATGTTCTTATTCCAGTGTGGGGTGTGTGGGGGGCAATGGAAGCTGAGTGATAGGGTCTCTCCAAGTGATTGCCAGAAGTGAGATGCGTCCTGGTCTTGTGTGTTACAGATAATCTTACAAATAGTCCTTTGCATGCTTACAAATAGTCTATCATGCTTTCAACTTTAAAAGGATCATAATGCTGATTCTGTGAACTTAGGCAAATCATAGAGCAGGAAGGGTTGCATCAGTGCTTAGTTCTTGTGGCCCTTTCTTACACGCCCAGAGAAATGCTGATTGCCACTTTGGGGCCAGGAAGCAATTTTTCTCCAGGCCAGTTTGGCCCCCAGTGATCCTGGAGGGTTTTTTTTTAATCATATTCTGGGCATGGAACAGGGGTCACTGGGGTGTGTGTGGGGGGTATTGGTGAATTTCCTGCATTGTGATGGGGTTGGACTAGATGACCCTGGAGGTCCCTTCCCACTCTGTCTATGATGCTATCATTCACCCAGGCTGGCTGTGGGCAGTCAGGCAGAAGGCCTGAGATCCTCCCCCTCCCCTTTTCCTTCGCCTGACTTGGAGGCAAAGGGAAGGGAGAGGGGGGGAAAGAATGGATCCCAAGTGCTTCTGCCTGTCAGAGGGGCTGGTGCACACTTCTGGTGCTGTCAGGGGGTGTGGCATATGCTAATAAGTTATGCTAATGAGCTCCTGCAGCTCTTTTTCTACGAAATGACCCTTGACAGTAACTATTATGCAAATTGGCAGCTAGTATTCACAGGCAGGCTTCCAAACGACCATAAGAATTTCCTAAGTCACTGTAGCGAATGGCTATCATGTGACACATGGACTCCAATAGTATTGTATATTTTCTTCCTCATGTGATGTTTCGAAGGGACAACTTGAGGAAGCACTTCCTGCATTTGTCAAGTTGCGGTGGTCTCTCAGTTGAACGGTGTCAGCTTACGGTTGCAAACGAGAGGACATACGAGATGGAACCGGTTAGTATTAATCAAAAAACTACTAATTATTTATTCGCCTCTGACTACATCCCTACAATACGCATGTGCGAAAAGGAAATATAGCGCAAGGCGTTTAGGGAGTTGTAGTCTTCGTGGCACGTGATTACCATTACGTTCATGTTGGTTGCTAAGCGAACCATGCTGCTTAAAGAGCATGTGTGGCGACTGCCACCTGGTGGGTGATATGTGAACTTCTTTTCATGAGCGATGTTCTTCTGAGCCGGGGGGAGCTCGAAGGTTCTCATTGTGATTGGATCGTGGGTCGTCCATTTGTGTGACCTACTTGCCCACCTTGGACGTGGGAATTCCTTGGTCATGGCTGCTTATTCAAATACAATTAGATAATTTTTGTGCGCCTGATTGGTTTCCTAACCTGCAATTTAGAACTGGCGAGCCACTGCCAGCACTTTTTTTTAAAGCCCCCGTCCTGTTCTTTTCCTACCTTCCAATATGCAGGTCCATTGTTAAATCTTGCCATATGTGGTGTAGTGTGGGCAGCTAAGAATTTGAATGGTGAGCCAAGAAGTTTCAATTTTAATATCTGGACTGCAGCAACACAAAACAAAAAGATGGTCGTGTTTCAAACAGAAAAGACTAAAAAGTTGTGTCCCCCCCACACACACACACACACATTGACTACCTTTTGAATTTTCAGTGTGATGGCTATAACCATGAGCATAAAATCTTATTTCAACCGTACACCCAATGGGGGTCTCGGCTAGCTTACTGACTCACTTTCATCTTCCCCCTGGGGATAATGTACAGAACCATCTTCCAAGTCTGTTGTTACTGAGAATGTATACGAAGCGTTGAAAGCACTCCTTATTGAACCCCCCTCATCCCCTAATTATAGCCTTGTCTCATACAAATAGAAATCTTTGCAGGATTGACTTTCAACTTATAAATTTGTATTAGGGGGCTTGGATTTAGGGCTATTTTTAATAGCATGGTTTCGTGACAAAACTATTATTTCTAAGCATAAACAATGTGTCACTCTTTCACCAGATTATCGTAAACTGCCTTGATATTTTAGGGACTGGTGAGATCAGATTTCAAATAGTATTGCCGACCAAGTGTTCCAAAATAAGGAGGAACTCATTGTGAGGCCATAAGAAAGGCTGCAGTACGTGTTAGATCTGGATCCAGTAGCACTTTAGAGACTGACCAGATTTTCTGAATAGAAGCTTTGGAGACTCAAAGTTCCCTTTGTCAGATGGCTCATCACCATCCACTAACTTTTCTGCTGTAGACCAACATGGCTACCCTCTGAAACTGTCCTTGTAATATTTAAATTTGCCTTTAGCAGTTAAGTTACATCTCTAATTTTCTTAATTATGGAACTGTTACTTGATTATGGAACTATTACTTGAAACAGACCCAAAGAGAATGAGGCAATACAAAGGCAGGCAGGCTCCCCACCCCTTGCAAAAGCCTTTCAGTGTGTGAGAGTGAGTGAGGAACAACAACTGAGCTGTGAATTGAGGGTTGAGATTTGTGGGAAAGATAGTTGGGAACTCATGGGGCATAAATATTGGGGAATCACTATTCTAGACTCAAGTCTGGAGTTGGGGTTGCCATCTGAAGTCCCCTAAAAAGAGGAGAGAGGGATTCCCTAGTTTCCAGCGTAACACCCCACCAAGGCAATTAAAGCTGCAAAGGGACAGACATTCAGCTTAAGAGGTGGAGGGAAAGTTAGGCTGGGAGCTGCGTTTTCTTTCTGTCTTAATTGGAGAAGTGAACAGCAGATGGCTTCTTTTCCTTCATTCTAATGACCACCCAGTGCACTAAAGTTTTGTGTCTGTACAGTGCTCTTTAGCCCTACGTGTTCCATAACAGCATGCTGCTTTCCAAAGCAGTATTTTCCTATATGTCTGCAGTGTCCCCCCCCCAGGTATACAGAAACTGACCCTTTCTCTAGGTGAGGCACAGGGGCACCCAATTACCTGTTAGAGGTAATGGAAACAAATAGGCTATTTGGATAAAGACTGGTGGCATAACTTTGGGTTAAATCTTGGCAAATGGTAGTGGGTACTATATCCTCAGGCTAGAGCTGCAGATGCTAATTTATTTAATTGGTGGATTAATCAACTAAAGCTTTCTAAGCAGTTTAATAACTTCCTTCCTTTCCATTAATCTGTGGAGTGGATATTGAGGGGCACACAGCTCTGAAACTTACACAGGATTTACCTCACTGAGGGCTTTCTTTTTTTCTATGATATTTGAATGAGAAAAGGAAGCTCACAATAGTTTTTTTTTTTTAATATGTTGGAGTGGTATGTATTTTATATTTCAGAGTAAGACCACTTAGGTATGTCTTTTTGATGCCCTAATATTGGTGTTTAGATGTGTCTGTGAGTCTACATAGACAATCCATTGTTGTTGTTGTTGTTCAGTCGCACAGTCGAGTCCGACTCTTCGCGACCTCATGGACAATCCATAGGGCAACATAATCAGTCTCTTATACATTCCATTTTACAAGCAGAAAGTCTGCCAACAAGGAAATAGAGCTGGTGATAGAAAACTTCCTTATACAACATTGTGTGTACAGAAGAGGAATGTGGAGACTGTGAAGAGCATCTGCATTATACTCATAGTGTGTTGTTCCCCAAAAATAATTTGTATTGGTCTTTGCATTAATTAACTTAGAATGCTGTCCACTTGCAGAAATTACTTTAGGCTTATTATTTTAAAAATTATAATATTTATTTACAGTCAGGGCCATCAAGACAGGAAACAGTTAATACAACATTAAAAAAACATATCACAAAAACAATTAAAACCTAAACTAAAATACATATTAAAAGAACATAAAATAGTAACTAAAATATAGGGTACAAGGCATAAAATGTTATACATTTTGCATAATCTCCCTTATATATAAAAGCCGAATGGTGGTGGCACTTTTCTAGAACATTCCACACGCTCCGGAATTGGTTGGCGCCCTGATGTGTCACTTAGAATCTGTCCCTATCCACCGGCTGCATTGCTTGAGTCTTGCCTCCAACATTCTAAACAGTTTGCTGTTCCTCTCCCCAATAGCCAGTCAGAACACAGAGGTTATTTGCATATGCAGCCTCATTGGCCTTTGCCTCGGAACACAGAGGTCGTTTGCATATGCGACTTGATTGGCTTTTGCCTCTAACATTCTAAACAGTTTGCTGTTATGAGGTAAAATGTGTCCAATCTCCAGGTGAGGGCTGGAGATCACTCAGAGTTACAACTGGTTTCCAGATGGCAGAGATCAGTTCCCCTGGAGAAAATGGTGGGCTCTGTATTCTTATATGCTGCTGAGGTGGCCCCCGTATGACAACCAATGTTACGTAGCAGTCAGGGCTTCAGAGCACGAGAGACGCTGCAGGTGTGTGGGGGGTGGAAAACTGAAGAGGGGGAAATAAAGGTAGGTTGATGATTGGCTGGGAAGGAGAGTTGCCAACTCCAGGTGGGAAATTCCTGGAGATGTGAGGGATGGAGCCTGGAGAGGGTGAGGTTTCAGGAGGCGTGGGACCTCGGATAGGTACAAAGCCATAGACGCCACCCTCCAAACCAACCATTCCCTTCTGGGGAACCATTGTTGCCAATCTCCAGGTGAGGGCTGGAGATCACTCAAAATTACAACTGTTCCTTAGGTAGCAGAGATCAGTTCCTCTGAAGAAAATGGTGGACTCAGTGTCATTATACCCTGCTGAGGTCGCCACAGCAAATTGACACTGAGTGTTCAAGGCCGGGGCACCTGTCCAGAGCCTCTTTCTAGAGATAGTTGTATTTATTTCCACAACGGGCCTTTTTCCTAGTAACTATATAAAGCTCCTCTTTAATTATTTGGTTAGAATTTTTTAATTAATTTGTTTGTTTTACTATGTGTATTGTTTGCCTTTCGTTCTGAGACATAGTAGATCAGCTTTCTGCTCCCATTTTAAAAAAAGCTATTTGTATTGTTATTTTAAGCTTGGCCTCCGTAACAGATGGTTTCCAAAGTTTCAAATGTGCATACAAGAAAATGAGCCCATGTCAGTGAGCAGTACACTTTTCCCCCCCCTTTTGTGGAAAACTGGTAATCTTTGAGTGAAAGAGAGTTCTTGGCATCACAGAGCAGAGAAGGAGCTGAACACTACATGATATCTTTCCCTGTACATTTATGTATTCTGAACACAGTATACTATAGATGTTGTGCCAGCATGTTCACTTCCAGCCAGTTCTTTCCTTGTACATCACAAACAATCTTGACTTGTTCCCAGCCAAGAGGTTGCTTAGTAATAGGTAGGGTGACTCACAGGAATAATAAAGACTGGGAAACAGGCATTAATCAGATTAGCTATAGAGGCTGGCAAATGTCTGCAGCTAGCCTTCTCCCTATGCCGCTAAAGCCCTCCAAGCTGTCTATATGTGGGTTTTAATTAACTGTTTATTTGGTGATACAGATAAATCATGGGCAAGAAAACAAGTTAGCATTTCAGTATCTAGCATTCTGTAAAGTTATTAAATATTGGCATACTGGCATTAGAACACATTTGGATGAAATAACATATTCTCCTTTTATTATCTTTTTGCATCAGATACGCTGGTAAATGTACATTTACATTTGTTGTGTACATTGAAGCTACCATTCACATAGAGAACTCTGTTTTGTGTGCAATCAGATTCCACTAATTTCAAACAATGAAGATTTGGATGCCAAACTAATTAGGTCTCTTTGTTGTAGATTTTCTGAGGACCACACAGGGAAAATGCTATATTGAAGGTACTCTTCCAGTGCAAGTCCCATGTGGGATTCTGATGTTGATGGGTGAAAGTATCACTCCTTTGGGGTGAATGGAAGACTTTGCCATGGTGTTTGATTGAAAGTCAGTCTTACTGAGTTCAATGGCATTTAAACCTAATTAAGTGTATGTAGCCCAGACTAGCCTGATGTGGTTGGATCTCAGATGTGAAGCAGGGTCAGCCCTGGCTCGTATTTGGATGGGAGACCTCCAAGGAATACCAGGGTTGTGACACAGAGGAAGGCAATGGTAAACCACCTCTGAACATCTCTTCCCTTGAGAACCCTACAGCTTGGGTGGCCAAATTGCAGCTCGGGAGCCGCATGCGGCTCTTTCACACAGTCTGAATGTTAATAAAAAGCAAATGTGCATATTTTCCAGTAAAGACGTGTATGTAATATTTGTTCATGTCTTGCGGCTCTCAAACATCTGACATTTATTCTGTGTGGCTCTTACGTTAAGCAAGTTTGGCCAGCCCTGCCCTAACGGGTCATCATAAGTCAGCCGTGACTTGGTGGCACTTTCCATCACCAAGCGTATGTAAGATTACAACCTCTACATGGGAAGAACTTGTTACAGTTCTCTGATGTGCAGTTAACATCATCAAGCTTTAATTGGTGTTTTGTACATAATTTTTTACAAAAAGGGAATGGGTGGAAGGACACCTGGTTTCTGCATTAATTAGAATGAGTCATTTGCCCTGCCCCCTTACCCCACTCAACTTTAACAGTAATGAGTTGACATAGAATAGATCAGTTTATGCACAGGATGTACACTGGTTTTTCATTCATGGGTAACTGTATTTTCATAGTAACAGTATGGTGTTAAACCTGTGCCATGTTTAACATTTGATTAAAGCATTATGGGTCTGAAATGTGAAAAGTAAAATTAATGTCCATGTGATTTTGATGCAGAAAGCTCAATTGCTGGAGAAGGCAGGGATGAGATCATTATTTCAAAGGGAAAAAGTCATTGCAAAACTTCTAGGATGTAAAATGTCATTATCAGGCCAGTTGCAGCCCTACTCCTATCCTCTTATCAGCATTTCCACGATGTTGACTCTGCCTCTTCCCACTGTTCACGTCACTGCGTGCAGGCTCTACAAAAATATTCTGTCCCTCAGTAAAGAGCTGATGCATAGAAATGCGTATATAGTGGAGCTAAAGATTATGAACTTCAGCTGGTAATTCTAAAGCCTTTCATGATCTCCCTCTTGTACATGAAGCAATGATCCAACTTTCTATGTGGTTTGCTGTACCATCTTGGTGGGATATTATTCTGATGTCCCTGGGAGTGTGTCTGCTGCTTATCATGCAGGTATGTTTCTCTAAATGGGCAAGTAGTAAATCTCAGCAACCCCTATAGGTCAGCTTCAGGTTCACAGTTTGATATATTAAACTAGTTTTTGAATTCAGTGCTTTTAATTAGGGACCTATTTGCATAAAAATAGCTTTAAATACCATAGCTCTAACTATAACATACATATTATGGCCAGCAGAATGTTACATTGGCAAGATATTGCCACATTTATTATTTTGCCTTATATTATTAGCATTTTCACATTTCTGAGGCTGTAGTCCAATGCACATATACTTGGAGTGAGCCTCACAAAACTCATTGGGACCTACTTGGGATAGAAATTGGAATGTATGTTGGCACTGAGAGGGAAGAAAACTGTAGGCCTGGAAGTTATGAGGTTTTCTGTTGTATTTCTGGGATTGTAGCTCTATTTCCCTTTTTATCTCAAACACTTCATTTTCTTGTGTAATAATATGAATATATTTTAAACACTTTGGCTTTGTGATAATTTTAACAAGTTTTTTAAATGCTGAATTCTGCTGCTCATATTTTATTTTAATTATTTTTCCTTATCTCATATATATATATATATGTATTTCATATTTTATACATAATGCTATTTAATCTATTACAAATACAAGTTTATAGTAAGTAGAAACCAACAACCATGAGGTGGGGCCATGGCTCAGTGGCAGAGAATCTGCTCCAGGTTCAATCCTTGGCATCTCCAGTTAAGAGAATCCAGTAGAGGGTGATGTGAAAGGTCTTTGCCTGATGAGACTCTGGAGACCTGCTGATAGTCAGAGCAGACCGTACTGCCCTTGATGGGCCAAGGGTCTGACTCAGGATAAGGCAGCTTCATCTGTTCCTGTGGACACATCCTCTGTTCTGTTCAGCGGGGCTTGGAAGTGAATGGCAGTGACTGCATAGTAGGATTTTATTTTATTTTTTTACCATTTTGCATCTTGTCTTACTGTTTACTGTTAAATAGTGGCTGAGAACTAGTTTTGAAGATGAGAGGCACTCATTAGATTAGGCTGACTGTGCATTTATGTGAAACAATCAGGATGTGAGCATCTTTGATGAGGCCTACTGAAGGAGGATTCATTCAGTGCCTTGTTCTGTACCCATCAGGCCAGGTAGTAGGGAACAAGAGTCACACTGAAGGACAAGCAGAGTGGTACCCAACCATCAAAGCTACAGCCAAAGCCTAGGAATATCCACAAGACCTGGAGCAAGGGCCTGGAGAGCTGGAGCCTGGCAGCAGGGTGCTGTCCAGACTGAATTGTGAGCTGGTTTCATAGGAGGTGTATGAGCCAGTGGAAGATGGAGTATCACTAAAGAATTCTGTAGGGAACTGATAGCCCATCCTTTTCTGTAGCCAGTTAGGTCGAGTCTGCTGTGATTTAGATTCTAGAGAGCTGTGCTCTCCTCCTGAGAGTTGAGTGCGAAAGGTCTTGAGCTGCCAGGTCTGCACTCTGTCACCTGGTTCAGGCGTTGGTCCTAGGGGAGACACTGTGGGCAGTGGAGATGGACAGGTCCACTCACAGGGTTCCTGATCTGCCTCTTCCACAGTGGGAGCACTCAGCATCCAGAAATCTGTTTATTTTGCATCTTGCCTTTCTTCCATCAAGGGACTCAAGGCAGTACACATAGGGTCCCCTGCAGTTTCCCATCCAGGCAGTGACTAGACCTTGACCTCTGTAGCTTCAATATTTGCTTTTTGACCATATCTAGGTATGGTTTAAGGCAGGCACTCCAGGATCAGGCATTTTCTTTCCACAGAGAAGCCTTTCTACACTGATTTATTTACAGAGGATCTGTTCTGCATCTTCAATAGATAGAAACCTTGTGTGTTGCAGATGATTCTGTACACAGTTTGCACACACTGTCCACTACAATTGTTGGTTCTTATTGTTACCATTGTGAGCACAACAGCAAGTCCTAGAATGCACTCAACTATCCCTCTAAAACACATGAATGGGGAAGATCAGTAATGGCAAGCAAGCTGTCTTTTTGACTCCTTATCTGTTATTACCAAGTATTGATGAACTTCCAGTGAACACCAGGATTTCTAGGAACCCAGAGTATAGCAGGAGTAAGGGATAGGGAGCAAGTTTGGGTAAGTAAGTTGAATGATCTGAGATGGGTGGTGAGATCGGCAAGGCAAGAAGCAGGTGTTTGAAGTGGAGAATCAGTAGCACAAGGTGGAATAATTGTAATGGTGCATATTCCCAGAAAACTTGCAGCCCATTCCTGTGTGAAGGCAGGCACACTTAGACCCTTCCAGGGTAAGATTATGTATAATTCAATAGTGAAGTCCCTTGGGTTGCAGAGTGTGTTTTTGTTTGATTGATTTATATCCCATTATCAAGGCAGTGACCAAATTAATTCTAGCACAAAGTAATTCAGTACAAATAGCAAATATTAGTGTGGAGAAATGCCCTCCACTAGAATTTACCCCAGTATTTCAACTACTTATTTATTTATCGTCCACCTTTCTCACAGGGACTCAAGGCGGATTACACATAGTGGGTTAGTACAATCGACAAAATGGGTCATTCAATAACCAATGCATTAGGATTGTAGAAGTCTGGAACTAACCAGAAAGAACTGAAGCCCAATGTTCCCTCTAAGCTGTGGAGTCTTGTGAGAAAAAAATTCTACTTTGTGAGCTACTGGCATTAAAGTTGTGAGCAAGTGATTTGGCTACTGCATAAATTAGTTTGCTCTGGAGGTGGGATGGAAGTAGGCAATGCATGCTTGGAAATAAACAGTTCCTTATAAATGGCAGTACAGTTGTTGGTTCCTTTAACATGTGCACGTTATAGCTAGAGTTTGTTTCTATTTTTCTGTGATCTTTTAAAATTGAATATGTTTTCAGTTACTGTGTTTATTAGGGCTTTTCTTGTAGAAAAAACCCAGCAGGAACTCATTAGCATAATAGGCCACACCCAACAGCAGGAGCTGCGGTGGCTCAAGTGGTTAAGACGCTGAACTGCAGGCTGTGGAAGGTCAGTAGTTCAGCAGTTCAAGACCCGGGTGCCGCAAGACGGGGTGAGCTCCTGTCTCTAGTTCCAGCTCCTGCCAACCTAGCAGTTCGAAAGCAAGAAATTGCAAGTAGATAAATAGGTACCACTTCGGTGGGAAGGTAACAGCGTTCCGTGCGCCTTGGTGTTTAGTCATGCCGGCCACATGACCACGGAAACGTCTTCAGACAGCGCTGGCTCTTCGGCTTTGAAACGGAGATGAGCACCGCAAC
>NW_015177068.1:213727-222232 GCF_001447785.1 Gekko japonicus
GAGAAAGAGAAGGAAAAAGGAAAGAAAGAAAGAAAGAAAGAAAGAAAGAAAGAAAGAAAGAAAGAAAGAAAGAAAGAAAGAAAGAAAGAAAGGAAGAGGGCAAAGAGATGGGGAGGGAGGCTCTCCCACCCCACTCCCGATCAAGCTCCCGCCACACCCCCACGGCTTCCTCACCCCCCATCAAGGCCCCGCCGCCCGCTGCAACCCACCAACCCACCCTGATAAAGCCACCGCCGCCACCCTGCACCAGCCAGGCTAGATGGCAAAAATATCATCAAATGGCAGGGACAAACCATGCTTAATAATTATGCTGCAAAGTTGCAAAACTGACTGAATTTGAAGTACAAAGACACTCCTTGCCTGGATCGCCATTTAGTTCAAGGCTGGCCTTGTTCCTATAAATCAGGCCTGCATAATTTGTGACCCACCAAGTTGCTTAGCTAACCAGCCATTGGGTGGCGTGGAAAAATGCTGACCATTCTCCATTTTATTTGGTGAGTTATGCTTAACGTGGAATCACAAGCAATGTTCCCTCTAAGCTGTGGAGTCTTGTGAGCAAAACTTCTACTTTGTGAGCTACTGGCATTAAAGCTGTGAGCGAGTGATTTGGCTACAGCAGAAATTAGTTGGCTCTGGAGCCCTCCTTCCTGAGCCAAGGCAAAAATGTGTGAGCCGGAGGCTTAAAAACTGTGAGCTAGCTCACACTAACTCAGCTTAGAGGGAACACTGATCACAAGTAGTAGATTCCTGCTATAAATGTTAGTTACAGCATAGCTATGGCTTTCTTAAGTCAAATTGCTATTATTTTTAATCACTATATTAACTTTTTATGCAAGACTTTTTTTTCTTGCTTGCAGAAGATGAATGACGGGGGCACAGTTGAAATATCTAACAAGAAAGAAGCTGACAGTCCTGTTTGTATTGGTAGAGAAGAAGATCTCAAAAAACAAAGAACAACAGCTGCAATCAATGGCAGAGAAATTGTTGTTTTGTACCATGATGGAAAGTTTTATGCAATGGATTGTCGATGTTATCGTAAGAATTTTGCCAAACGTCTCTTGATGTTCCCACAACAATTTTAAATTTGCCTTTGTGGTGTCATTAATATGATTAACTCCATGTTTTGTTCTTTTAATAGATGCAGGAGGCCCTTTACATCTTGGGGAAATAGAGGTATGTAAGTGCAGTGCGGCCTCATTTGGCTCAGATTGTCAGCATCATAACCAAAACCTTCAGACATAAGAGGATGCTATATGAGGCTATGGCGACACATGAATGAGATAACTGAATGTTCGAGCAAAAAATGTAGAACATTCTGAGTAACCTAATAGGTTCAAGTCAGTTGAATTGAAGGAAATATGTGCATATTTGTAGCTACTTATGTCCAGAATCAATGCACTTCCTCAAGAGGGGCTGAGAACTTCCTCTTTCTCCCTTTTTGAAAGGATTGGAGGGAGAATTAAGTGTACGGGTAAGAAATGTAGCTCTCCATTTCCTTCCTTTCCCCTGAACGTTGCAGAAAACTGGTGGGAAGAGAAACGGAGACAAGGATGTGCTGACTTTCCCTTCATTCTCTTAGTGAGAAGGGGAAGCAGAACTGGAATCCTGGGCCTTCATTGCCTGGGTGCAGCCCAGTTCCTTCTTTTTTACAGGGATGAAGGTAGCAGATGGGGGTACTAAAACTCAAGGGCATGCCAGAAAGATCCCCATACCTAAGATACTGGCAAAAATAAGTACCATCCCAGTCTTCTGAAATAATTCTAGACATTTCTTAGTGGTAGTGTTAAGTTACTCCTTGATTTGAGGAGAGTTTAAGGAAAGAGGCGAAGCAAGGGTTAATCTGCCACTTCCCACATGCTATTTCTTTGTTTCAGACTGCACTCGCGCCCGACAATTTTGCAGCTGCTCTTTAAATTCCCAAACCTTGCTGTGTTAATGGCTATCTAGTTGTCCTGATAGTGGGGTCTAGCCAGGGCCAGCGTCAGCACACCCTGAGGTGGGGCAGTTGCCAAGACCCAGGGCTCCTGGTGGGGCCCACTGCTGCTGACCCATTGCCACTTGTCTACGTGTCCTTCCCCATCTGTTTGTTTGAAGTGGTCTGCCATCCATGCGCCCAGTTACCCAGTGTCATTGGGGAAAAGGTATGTGATGCACAGTGGCAGCAGCACTCCCAGCTGTTGGGGAAAGAGGGCACAGGTGTTGCCAACAATTCAGCATGGGCAGTGGGAGGGCTTACAGGCGGGAGAAGGATATCTAGGCAAGTGGGGACACACAGGTGGGAGGTGGAAAGGTATGAATGGAGACTGGTGGTGAGCAGATGGGGCCCAGGGGCCCTCAAAACCTGAAACCGGCCCGGGGTCTAACCACAGAAGTCTGAAAATGAAGGGGGGGGAGGCAGAAGAAAGCACACCCTTCCAAAATCTTGATATGACAGTTAATTTTGGCTACTCTGTATGTAACCTAGCTTCAAGTTTCAAGGCTCCAGATTCTCTCCTTCCTGCCTGCTATGTATGTTTCCTTTTTACTTCATCTGCAGATACAAGCTTAATCAGTTTAATAAGCAGATAAATCAACAAGTCTTTAATTGGTAGGAGTTTGTTTGTTTATTTGACACTGTTTTAGTCCTGTTGTGTTACTGTAATAAAGAAAATGTCTCTTGTAAGCTGTGATTTTCCAGAAGCCTCTTTCCAATGAACCACAAATGAGGCTCTTCAGTGCTAGGAAACGAGTCTTAAACTTTTGATTTCTACAACATTTTCTGGATATTCTCTCTCTCTCTCTCTCTTTTTAACTGTAAGCTAGTACTCTTGTTGTCGCAGTATGGAAAGCTACATATTGGTTCTCTGGGACTCTGGTGTGTAGGTTTGTCTGATGTTTCTAACAGTAATTTTTCTTCCTTGTCTCTGTAGGACATCAATGGACAGACGTGCATCATTTGTCCCTGGCACAAGTACAAAATAACTTTGGCAACAGGTGAAGGATTGTACCAAGCAATAAACCCTAGAGAGCCATCTGTGACTCCCAAGTGGCGATCAAAAGGAGTAAAACAAAGGACTCATCATGTGTCCGTGGAAAACGGAAATGTTTATGTGACTCTTTCTGATATGGCTGACAGTATAGATTCTGATTACTATGCTGAAAAGAGTATAAATTCGTCTATGAAAAAATAGCCTTTTCTGTGCTTCATAGCAAATGGTGTAAAAATGAAATATTTGATTTTTTTTATCTTCTGGGATTATATGAATTTGGGTCATGCTTAGTGAGAGACTATTTCTTAAAAGCTTTGAAGAGAGGTGTCCTTCCCTCTTGAGAAGACAATCTAAGCTATAGCATTGGGCACGATACACTGACACCCACCCACTCCAGAGTCTTGATGACATCAGAAACATTACTTTGGTCTAGTTGAGGTTTACTTAAAATTACAAGCCTTTGAATGTGTCTCTCTCAGTGAACATAAAATGCTTTTAAAAGTATTATGATATTAAGATATTATTAATATAATCAGAGGTAACTATTTTTATATGCTACAAATACAATCTTTTCATGATGGTTTGAGACTTTGATTCTTTTTGTTGCACTTTACTGAAATAATTGTCAGGTTAGTTTAATAAATTATCAGTGTCATCCTAAGCAGAATTATACCCTTCTGTCTCAATTGAAACAAATGGGCTTCGAATGATATAACTCTGTTTAGGATTGTACTGCAAGTCTGATAATTACTTATAGGTTTCATAAAGGAGAAGCCAGATTTTTGCTACCCGTCTGACACTCAGACTGATTTAAATTGCTACAAAACAACTACACAGTCTTGAGAGCCCAGCAAACAGTGAAAGTCTAGCTTCTTTTTTCCACATCCCCACAAAAGCCTAGTTCAAGTGAGTTACCTGGAAGTGTCAGCTGCTGCTCTGAGGTCAAACAGATTCTGCCAAATGTATATTCAGAACAAACTGGGTTTGTCTGGCTTCTGTCCCAACTGGTGAGGACAGGTAACAAAATTTGTGTATATGGCTGTACAACTGTAATAGATCACCCCTGGGAGGGGGTACTATTTGTAGTAATAGAGAGGGTGTGTGCAGGGCTGGCTCCCTCACTAGGCAAACTAGGTGCTCGCCTAGAGCCCTTAGGGACGTCAAACTGGCACCCACCCCCCCCGCCGTCCTGGTTCAGCTGCAAACACTACTGAGTTTTAAACATGTTATGATCTTTCTATGATACAAACACCAATTCCACCTTGGTGGAAGCCAGATGTGCAAAGCAGGCAAAGTTACAAAAGCAAAAGTGAGTGTTAAGAGCATGGGTGCCAGGGGAACGAGAGGTCCGGGGTACAGATCCAATTAACGGGTCCAAGCCATGGTGGGCGCACGGGAGGGGCAGAAGGGATCCTCGCCTAGGGTGCAAAATAAGCCGGAGCCAGCCCTGGGTGTGTGTGTGATGCTCTAATGCAAGAATAAAAGTCTGAGTGATCCAGAGAGGCAAAAATGGGTCTTTTGGGTTGGGGAAATGGTGAAGGGAGGGACCTTAAACCCACATTCTCATCCTCTCATGATAACTGAATGGAAAATAATTCTGGAAATTCTGTTCTTGAAACTCCCAGCATTTCATCTGGCTTAGCACTGAGTCACAATCTCAGTGTGAAGTGCCACCATGTGATGGCACTCAATGTGGGAGACGTAACGTTTGGAAACCCCTTGCTATGTACAGTGGCTCAGTCACACGCAGTCATGCATTGCTGGTATCTGCTGGAACAATGGGTATGGTACCAGTGTACATGGGAAAGTATTTCAAATGTTGAGGCAGCCCATGGAAGAGCTTTTCAGTGGCAGCCATGTGGGATCTATAGGCCTTCTGCTAAGGAAGAATTTCTCTCCTTTTCTAGCTTCAAACAGAGCCCCTTTCTTCCAGTGTTCAGAGCCTGTTACTGGGAGAGTGTTTGTGAGCAACAAAGCCCCTTTCACACATAAGCTTTGGATAAGCTTGGCAGTTGTTGTGTAGGTTGGGCTTTTAAGAGCAGCGTGGCCTGCCCACACAGTGCATGGCTAATTGACTAGCAAGTCAGAGTTTGGAAGGAAAGCATGAAATGAAAGCATGAAGAGCCAAGCTACTATGTGGCTCTTAATGTGAGAAGTATTCTCTGGAGCTAGAAATGCAGAAGCTGTGTACTAGTCAATGAGTGCTTTTTTAATTATTATTTTTAAACAAAGGATCTGAAGAAATTTTGTGGAGTAAAAATGCATGCATACCAAAAGACTAAATGAAGAGGCAAAAGAGTGTGACACAAGAAATCTAGGCAAAGTCAACTGGGGTAAGCCTATGAAGGTGGTTTGGAAAGTAAAAGCAGTTTTGACGTACAACATAGGCAGCCATTTTGCTGTCAAATTTTCAAAAATGCCCTTGTCATTATCAATCATTTGTTAAAATGTTAGCTTCTTTTCACATGTTAGATAAAATAATGGTGCAATATTACATATCGTGACAATCAATTTTGTGAAATGTTCTTTAAAAGTTTGCTTTTTTGCTGAAGCAAACTGATGTGCATTTTTTTACTTGCACTTATTTTATTTATTTATTTACCACATTTATACCCCGCCCTCATAGTCAAGGACGGCACTTAGTGCTGTCAAATTTGGTTTGCAACTTACTGGTGCTCAGGACCAGGGGTCTTGTTGTAGAAAAAGAGCTGCCAGAGCTCATTAGCATAACTCGTTAGCATAACTTATTTGCATATGCCACGCCCCCTGACATCACCGGAAGTGACAGAAGGCCACACCCCCTGACATAACCGGAAGTGTGTCAGAAGGCCCGGCTACTTACCCTCCTGCTTCATCCTCATTCCCAAATGGAATGAGGATCGAAGCAGAGGGCGGGGTAAAGAAGGGGGCGGGGCTTCACAACGTGACCGCCCCGCCCCCTAGAGGTTCTCTTCCGGAGCTCCGTACCTGCGAGCTCCCCCCCGACTAGAGCCCTGCTCAGGACATTCAGGGCCTTTGGTAGACAGCTGTGACACAATAAGTAACTGCCTTAAAAAAAATTTGGAGCTGCAGTTGGCATGCATAATCTGGCAATTTATGTCAGATCATGCATCTGATGAAGTGGACTCTGGCTGACAAAAGTGTATGCCACAATACATTTTTTAGTCTCTAAAATCCCACACTTGGGGTTGGTTTTTGTGTGTGTGTGTGTTTTTGTATCAGACTCACATGGCTATCCCTCTGGAATTTGTTTTTACAGAATGTGGCCTGAATGCACACAAGGGCAAACAGTTATTGTTTCTTTCTACAAACTACAAACAGTTAACAACTATGCATTTAATTGATTAAGGAAATGAGGAATATCTTTGCATGTCTGGGTATTCACAAAACAGCAGAAATATCAAAGCCAAGCATATTCTGCAAGGGAACTTTACTGTTAATTTTCTGAATCCAGTGCTGAATGTAGAGTATAGATGCTGCGACTCTCCCTTGATGCCTTAATGATACCCTCGGAAGGCACTTGCTGCGTGGCAGAAGGTGCAGAGTAGCTTGCTGCTTCAGCAGCTCTGGAAAGTCCATTTCCATTGACACCATTGCTGCTGCTTTCCCTGGAGGTCTCTCTTTGAACAATCTTTTGTAATTTTTCCAGGAATTTACTAATGGCAACTGCCTGCATAATAACAATAATAACAACAACAACAACAACAGACATATTAAGTCTGATCCTGCGTTTCCTTCAGCTAGCACAAGGGGCATTTCTGCTCTTGCAAGATGTTCCGACCCCCAATCGTGCCCCATCACCATTGCTGCAGCTCAAAATGCAGCTCCTGGGAAACAGGACCCCCAGGAACAGCATGAAAGGGGACTCAGAAGCAATGCTCCCTCTAAACTGAGGAGTCTCGTGAGCAAAAGTCCTACTTGGTGAGCTACCGGCATTAAAGTTGTGGGCGAGCGATTTGGCTACTGCGTAAATTAGTTTGCTCTGGAGCCCTCCTTCCTGAGCGAAGACAAAAATGCGTGAGCCGGAGGCTAAAGAATTGTGAGCTAGCTCACACTAACTCATCTTAGAGGGAACACTTCTCGGAAGTCAGCAGTGGGAGGCAACAGTCAGCAAAAACTCCCCCCCCCTTTCTGTTCATGGCAATCTGGTGGAACCAAATCCACATGTATATTTTGCACATTAAAAAGTCTATAACTTTAAATAAGAAAACTGTAATGTATCCGCCATTACCACGTGCGCGACCGTTGAGCCATGCGGTCAAGCACAAAGCCAAAGCTTCGTTCCTGGAGAACAATAGCGGAGCGGATTCTAGCCCGAACCAACCAGAGGGCCAGGTCCGCGGCCGAGAGCCAATGGACTCTCGGCCACTGTAAATAACCTATAGGGTGACTAGGGGGTGTGTCTTGGTGGTGGGTTTCTGTGTATTTATACTGGCCTGCGTGCCGGGGGTTTCCGTCTTGTTCTTCACTAAATAAAGTACTCTTGCTGAAATCACGCTTCGTTCTGAGTACTTTACACTGGCGACGAAGGTGGGATTCTACCCTTCCTGAGCAAGACCCGGAGGAGATCAAGCACGCACCGAGCCCGATCAAGATAGCTGCCGGATCACTTGTCAGATCACTGCTCAACCGCACCACCGCTTGTCAGATCACTGCTCAACCGCACCACGCCTCGCTCTGCTCGCCTCGCCAACATCGCCGCACCAGCAGCGCCTCGCCTCGGCACGCCGCTCCCCGCTTCGCCTACGGCTCACCATCTTCGCTCTGCTGCGCCGCGATCCTAGGCTGAGCCAGCCGACCAACCGCTCGTTCAGCTATCCGGCCGATTCACCGCACGCCGCTTCACAGCCGCGCCGCCATCCGCCTCACTTCCCGCCTCGCTTCTTGCTTCCCGCCAAACAAACCCGCGAACCAGCGCAGACACCAAGATGTCAGAGACAGGCTCCTCCTCCTCCTCCGCCTCCACCATCCCGCCGCCCGCCGCCGCCACTGCGGGAACCTCCCACGAGGGCATTGCCCCTTTCAACTTGGCCCAACCGGAGCGCTGGACCACGTGGGTGATGATCCTAAAGAACTATCTGGCTTGCTTGCAGGTCACCGACGCAGGGATGAAGAGGTCCCATCTAATCCGCCTTTGTGGGATGGATACCCTCATCCTATTGCAGAACCTGATCTCGCCCAAGGACGTGGAGGGGGAGAGTTTCGAGGACCTCATCGCGGCACTCACGGCGCATCTAGCCCCGAAGCCCACGAAGTTCGCGGCACGTATGGAATTTTGCGCAAAGCTCCAAGCCCCGGGGGAGAAAGCCGCCGACTTCCTGGCCAGTCTCCGGAAGGCCGCCACGCAATGTGCCTTTCCCAACCTGGAAGACACATTGCTTACCCAGTTCCTGGTGGGCCTGCGGGAGGCGAAACTGAGGAGGCGCCTGATCCGTGAGGACGACCTCACGGTGGCCCAGGCCTTAAAGGACGCTGCCGCTTACGAAAATGCACATCCTGACCACAGCGGACACCAGGTCCACCGCACCCAACCCGT
>NW_015177068.1:224102-336551 GCF_001447785.1 Gekko japonicus
GTGCGGCTTGCCGTGCGGGCCTCGCTGCTCTCTTCCCCCCCAAAGCGGCGGCGGCGGTGAGGGAGTTCGCAGAGCGTTCCCTGCGCATGCGCAGGGGATGCTCTGTCACTTTTGGGGGGATTTAAGTATCCCCCCGATATTTTTTCCGGGTTTTTAGATTTTTGTGCACACCTGGGGACTGCCCCAAGTGTGCACAAACATCTCCCTCCCCCCAGGTGCCCCGATGTGCGGAAATAAGTATCCGCACGCAGGGGGCATGTTCGGTATTAGATATATAGATATGGAGCAGAGGTCCATCAGTGGCTATTAGCCACAAGGTATAGATAGGGACTCTGGGGCAAGTGATGCTCTGTCTTCTTGGTGCTTGGGGGGGGCAACAGTGGGAGGGCTTCTAATGTCCTGGCCCCACTGGTGGACCTCCTGGTGGCACCTGGTATTTTTGGCCACTGTGTGACAGAGTGTTGGACTAGATGGGCCTTTGGCCTGATCCAACATTGGCGTCTCTTATGTTCTTATGCTCAGATAAATGGCTGAAATATTTCCACTTGTGCTGAAATAGCTCTGATCTGGATTACCCAGGCTTGCGTGATCCTGACAGATCCCAGAAGCTAAGCAGGGTCAGCCCTGGTTAATATTTGGATGGGAGACCTCCAGAACTACCAGAGTCATGATGCAAAGGCAGGCAATGGCAAACCACCTCTGAATGTCTCTTGCCTTGAAAACTCCATGGGGGTCACCATAAGTTGGCTGTGACTTGGCGGCATTTTACATATGCACACATAAACATAACAAGAAAATAAAGTAAGTAATAGAAAACACAGAACATGGTATACTCCAGATGTCAAATGCAACGAATGGAACCTCCTTAAAAACCTATCTGTGATCCTGCCAAGTCCTAATCACTACAGTGAGGTACATGTTATATCAATAGCATTATTATATAATGGCATATTTGGATTGTGGTAATAACCCATTTTGTTAACAAATATATGCAATGAAATCTGGGTATTGAATCCAAGAATTGTGTTTGCCTGGAATGCATGTGCTTTTAATGCAGCTATCGAGTAGGAATGTGCAATTTTTAAAAAAGGAGGTGTATATGCAAACAATTCTTGCGACTTGTCAGGCTCAGCGGGCCTTCAGTGTAACCATTGTCACTGAGATTTTGTCCTAGCACACACACACCCCAAACTCCAAGCAACCCAGTTGTTGGCAAGCAGAAACTCCCTGTCCTCCCTTCCTCCCCTAATGTTGCTCTTTGTTCTAGGGTGCCATGTCTCAATGCAGCCTAGGAAATTTGCCTGACAGAGGAAGCAAGATTCTGTACTTGCCAGGGTTTTCTAGCTCCTACCTGACTCATTTGGTCTGGGTTGAGCTGGTGGTAGCAGCATCTTCCCTGGCATTCAGCATGTACATGGCAATTCAGTGGCAATGGGGCTTCCACATGGTGGGTTACCTTGTGTTTTCCCTGCCCTAGGTGCCTTGCAGCGCCTTCTTATCCCCATCACCAGGAGGCTTTTCCAGATCTTTTTATCGGTAATTGACAAATTGTTACAGCATTATAATGCAATAGCAACTTTTCAATTATTGACTTTCAAACCCTGAAAAGGCTGCTAGGTGGTACAGCTGGTTGAAATGGACAACATGGAGTGGGGAAAATGGCACTGATGTGGGCAGGACAAGAAAAGATCTGGATCGCCCTGCCCATGTGGCAGTCACCCTGGCTTTGCTGCAATCTTTTCAAAAAGGTTGTAGTAAAGAAAGTTTTGGGGAAAGCCAGAAGGTGCACAGATGCACCACTATGCTGTGTGGAAGCAGGGCAAAAAAACCCCTCACTTCCTGTAAGCATGGGACCAAACAGCTGGTGTGAAAGTGAACCGTGTCAGTTACATTATTTTCTCCCTCCACCCACTGATGTGAATTTTAAACCAGACAGCACTGAAATATCAAAAGATCCACTTATTATCAAATACTGATGGATGTTAACACACACTTGTTAATAAAATCAACAAAAATGTTCTTTAAGTTGTTCATATTTGAACACAAATCCCTGCTATCAAGCTGCCCTTACTACTTTCTTCCCCAGTCAACCTGTGTACCTCTTAATCTGTCAGACTCTGCTTTGGCAGGCAGATTAGTGAAGTAAGATAGTTCCAAAACACAGAAGAGTCGGGTATGGTCTACATTTAAACTGATGTATCTGGCTACCTCCTCCCCCCATTCCACTTTCATATATTTTGCAAGACACTAGTGCTACTAGGGCCAAACCAGACCCAGGGGTCATTTCCTGCGGGAGTGCACAGGAGCGGAGCTCTGGCAGTAAGGAGCCCAGGGAGCAGGCACATGAAACAAACCCCGCCCCCTGCTCCCAGCAGCCCTCAGTTGGGCCACGAGGAGCAAGAAGCAGCCAGGTAAGTTGCAGAGCCCCCCCCCCCCAGCCTACCTTCAGGTACAAACTCTCCTCTGTGAGGGCAGATCTGCACATCCCCCCCCCAATAGCTAGCAATCCAAAACAGTCCAGTGGCACCTTTAAGACCAAGTTTTATTCAGGTACAAGCTCTCCCTCCTCTGCAAAGACAGATCTGCCTCCCCCCCAATAGCTAGCAATCCAAAACAGTCCATGGGGTGTGGCATATGCAAATAAGTTCTGCTAATGAGCTCCTGCACCTCTTTTTCTATGAAATGACCCCTGCCAGACACATCCTTTAATCTTTCATAAGTAGCTTCAGGAATGGGCAATTGGGAATGGGGGGGGGGCAAAGCAGAAGAGTATTTAACCTTTTTTCTGTCAGCTGTTTTACATTTCAGATTGGCTCCCCACTGGCTATTTTCCCCCAATGGAGTTCCAAATACATTTGCCCTGGGGATGGGGGAACTGGAGATGGTGAAAGGGCTTGAGAGGCTAATTTGGAGGGGAGAAGAAGCAGGTGGGCAAAAGCTTACAACCTAACTCTGTATTACACATCAATTTGTGTAATGGAGTCCCAATGGCTTATATATAATTGAATAGTGGGTGCCAAAGTTCTAATTCTAAAATGCACTTCCTTAGTGTATGGCTGATGGCACTGCTCCTCAGCATATATCGCCACCAATCAGAAGGCAAAGCCCGGATGTAAGTCCCTTCCTTAGCACCTCCTGCTGGGCTGCTGTCATCTTGACTTAAGAGCACAGAAACCAATGTGAAGCTGAGCTCACTATGGTTTATTAGCACATCTGAACCCCAAAGAAAAGCTTGTGGAGAGCCAAAATAAATGAGAAGGCCTCTGTTCAAAAGGAAGTTGAGAGCTCCTAATCTTTGTTCCAGATCTGTAAGTAGATATTTTGGAACATTTTGTATATATGTATAACTATTTTGGAACATTTTGTATATATGTAAAACACTAAGCAGAAGTTTTGCTAGCTGGAGGGCAGATACACAATATTTGCAATAGATCATATTATTACACAACAGTGGAAACCAAACACGCAAATAAGAAATGGAATACAGAAACGTTACCTGGTTTGAACTTGTCAGTCTCAATAAATTTGGGAATTCATCCCTAATCTCATCTATAATTTCCAGGAAGACTCTCTGTATTATCTCGGCTGAATTGAAAAACAGTAGTTAGTAAAGCTCCTGTCCTCACAATTAGACGACATGTGGAAGTATTGCTGAAACTTGTAAGATTTGGAAAAGGCTAAATTTATTCTTGACAGTACAGTCCAATGCAGAATTACATCCTTCTTAGCCCATTGACTTCAGTTGACTCAGAAGAGTGTAACTTGGCTTTGGGCTGTACTTTACATCTATAGTCAGGGCATGGGTTGCTTATCAGCTACTATTTGACTGGTATAACCTGTATTGCACCACTGTGTTCTATTACATAACCAGAATGAGGGACCTGAAGAGCCAGCAAACTCCAGATTCTGTCCTATGATGCCCCAGATTAAAACCATAATGTGTCAGATACTGCCGTAATTATGCCGCTGCTCACAAGATTCTATTCTGGCTCCACTCTTTATTCTCCAGGTTCCATTCTGACTCACTCATCGGGTTCTGCCCAAGCTCTGCACGTTCCAGTTTTGCCTCCAAGCCCTTTTTTGGAGGCTGGTACTCTTTTATGGTAATTGTATCAAAGTGGAAGGGTCCCTCTTACCCTAGAAAGTCAGTCATCTGTTCAAGACTCAGACACATACCTTGTCCAGCAAACTTCCTGACCATCTCCCCACATATCCAGCCAATTGGCCTGAGAGCCATTTTTTATGCTGCAGTGCATTGCCTAGCACTCCATTAAGTCGACGTGTGCTCCTAATCAAACTGATCTTTCAGGCTACAAATGACTGCATCCCATACATACTCACATCTCCATATTGAAAGCAAGAAACCTTTGTGAGACCACAATGTGTCTCTTAGGTACAGTCCCTGCTTGCTTGACACATTTTTCATGTATGCTCCCCAAACTGCCTCTTTTAAAATGACTGTTCATAAAAATGTGTGATGTCTTTGTTCTCAGTGCTGCAAGACTCTATAGGGAGGACTCTCAAACAGATGATTACAGAATGATGGAATGTGTGATTTTGTGAGCCTCTTCCTACACTACAAGAAAACGTGAGAGTTGGTGAAAAACAAATATGGCTTTGTTGAGTCTTTTTTATATATATAGTTTATTTGTCATTTTCCATTACAAAAAGAAAACAAAACATAATCTTTTACATATTTTGGAGTTTACATTACACATTTCCCCCCATCCATCTATCTATCTTTTGCCATCTTTTTTGAAACATACTTTCTTCTTTCCCTGCTAATATCATATTTATTTTATTCATTTCTTTTATTTCCATGATTTTCATAGTTAATTCTTCTCTATTTGGAATTTTATCTGATTTCCAAGATTTTGCTATAAGTATTCTGGATATTGTAAGGATATATAATATCAGACATAAGTCGTTGTGTTTAGTCCCATCAGGTAACATATTAAGTAAATATATTTCTGGTTCTAACTTCAGATCTATTTCAGTTATCTCTAATATTAATTGTTTTACAGTTTTCCAAAACTTGCAGATCTTCTCGCATCTCCACCATATATGATAGTATGACCCGATGTTTTTGTTACATCTCCAGCAATTCCCTGAGACATTTTTATAGCATTTAGCAATCTTATCAGGAGTCCAATGCCACCTATAAAACATTTTAAAAATGTTTTCCTTATACGTTGTGGCTCTTAATAATTTTGTTGATTTCCACATTTTTGACCATTTTTCTACATTTCTACATTTTCTACATTTCTACGGCCATACCACCCTGAACACGCCCGATCTCATCTTTGTTGAGTCTTATAGATGTTATAGTAGCAGCCTGATAGTCCAGCCTAGCCCAATCTCATCAGAGCTCGGAAGCCAAACTTTGGATAGGAGACCACCAAGGAAGTCTAGGGTTGCTATACAGAGGAAGGCAGTGGCAAATCAGCTCTGTTCAACTCTTTGCCTTGAAAACCCCATGGTCCTAGGATCACCATGAGTCAGTTGTGACTTGATGGCACGTGATCCCCCCTGAAATGACCTCTGGTCATACACTATCCCACCCCAAAATTGGTTTCTGAGTTATCTTGTATTCTCAGTGGTTTGCTTCCAAGTAAACAGAGTTCCAAACCAATTTTCTCTTAGTTTCACAACACAAGAATGTAACAACAGGTTTGTGTGTGTGTGTGTTATGTGTGTGGCTAGATTAATTCCAAGAATACCATTCCCTACCTGAAATTTCTGAAGACACACTGGTGCCTTAGAACCTTTCTCCAACATAAGTGGCTCTTTGGAAGAACTTCATTGAGCTTCAGACTCTGGGGTGGTAGGATACATGCCGATATATTATTCAGCGCAATGCAGTTAGGAATGCATACATTCATTGAAATCAGTGGGATTAAACATGCCAATGTAATGATGGATTATGCCTTAATGGCTGGGCATTTTACATTATGTTTCAAATATTATGACGGATGTTATATATGTGTAATCAATATGCTGCCTTGAATCTTCTGAAACTGTATCTGTTAAAATCCTTGGTAATTTTCTCAGTCAAAATAATGTCTTGCTAGCAACAGAGACAGAGAGAGCATTGATAAATTCTGTTACCCCATGCTTCACTCAAACTATCTCCCTCTTAGGACTGGGAACAAAAGACCCTTTCACAGGGACAGGTTGCTGGTTAACCAAGAATGTTTCAAACAATAAATCTCTATGAATGATAACTCTCAAGCCAATGACTTTAGGATTCTGGTTTACTGAAGACAAGCTTGGCAGTATCCTTTTTGCCACAATCACTAACAACCCAAATTTAATTTAGTTGAAATATTGTCATTTTGTTGTTTTATTGAAGCCAACTGGATAAATGTGGCTTAAATCCAAGCATTTCTAATTACTAGCACTGTAGGCTAAGTAGTAATATGATATTCGGTCATTTATCCAGGCACTTGTGCTTCAATTACAAACCATAGTTTCTGCAATAAGTATAGAAAGCTGATACATGATATTTCTCAATTAAGGTGGTAAACAGGTCCTCTTGTTTAGCAGAATTCTAATTCTGTGTTTGTATCTAAGTGCTGGACACACATGACTTCATGGGAGACCTGTTGGTTTACCAACCACCTTGCTTGCAGTCTCCCTATGTGAGTTGTCAGAAATGAACTTGTACCTGATGTTGGGACCTTCTGGGTTTTGGATGAGAGACTTTGACATAGTTCCTGAGCCCTCCCTGTCAAAGTAGGCTCAATAGTTTATGGCTTTCTTGAAAACCATGGAGCAATCTCCATTTGTTTTTGGTTCTAGAGTGGCAGACAATATACTTGAATTAATGTTCTCTGCTGAATGGGATAATGTTAATCTGGGGTATGGATTTATCAGCTGTTTCCTTCTTGTGGACAAATCACTTCCTAACAGGATGGAGCAGCTGCTGCCTGAGAAACTTGTGTTGGCTTCCAAGGAGTGATTATGCTGTCCAGTTGACTGGAGTTGACTTTGAGGCTGAAAGGCCATGAACACAGCCCCAAGTGCCACAATTTCCCCTATCCTCTGGATGGCTGTGGTAACATCACCAGTTCACTTAAACTTTGGCCTCTTGGTTAATAGCATCTTGACAAATGGGAGTGAAAAATCAGGTCCAAGAGGTGACTGAGGCATGAGAGAAGATGGGTGATCCTGAAATTTCAGCCAGATTTTGTCCCTAAGCAGTTTACAATTCAAATTCATAAAATAGACAATTAAAATAATACATCAACTTGCAAAGCTCTGTTGGAACAGCAGCATCTTGCTTTTGCAAAAAAGAAAATCTTTGCCTATGCTGGAGGGATGGCACTATTTAGGGTTTGATGAGTAGGAACAGGGAAATGATGTTTAGAGGATGGTACTCTCATTATCCAAGCCTGAAATGTCCAGCTCTTGTTTCCCCCCAAACCTCCTGCTCATTTGCTGCAGCTACTGCTGCTGTTTTTTTTAGTCTTTACCCTCATTAACTCAGATTAAGTGGCTGATTGTTTAAAATTTTAAAAACATCAGAGATGTTCAAAAAGCCCTCAGTTTTGTTCTCTTTTAGGCACAAAGAGAAGGCTATTATTTTCATTAGCTTTCAAATAAAAATCTGTAAACAAGATAATTGGAGTTTTTATGTTAGGTGTCATTACTATGTGGATAACAGCTTTATACTTGTCTACCCCTCCAGATACTGCTTGAACCAATAATTGGAGGCGATGGTCAAATGGACAGGAGAGAACATGCTTGAAATTGAATCCAGAAAACATGGAGGTAATGCCGATTGAGAAAGCAGATGTCCTTGAGGGATTATATCCTTAAATCTAGGTGGGGTCAAATTGACTTTGTTGGATCAAGTAAAGAGTTTTAAGTGTACTTGTAGGCTCATCCCTGTTTTTTTAAAGAAGCAAGTTACAGTAGTTGCTAGGAATACTTTTTACCATCTGCCTTTAATTTGGAAACTTTCCACCCTTTTGAAACAGCAGCACTCATTGTCTGTTCATTTATGGGATCAATTCAAAGAGACGGTTTAAATCTTTAAACTCTTTACAACCTGGGACCCACATATTTGAATGACCACCTCTCTGAGTATAGAACTATCCACTGAGTCAACTAACACCTTCTTTTAAATATGCAGTGTTTTGGGGAGGAACTTCTGATGGTGCAGTGTTCCCTCTAAGCTGAGTCAGTGTGAGCTAGTTCACAGTTTTTTAGCCTCTGGCTCACCCGTTTTTGTCTTAGCTCAGGAAGGATGGCTCCAGAGCAAACTAATGTATGCAGTAGCCAAATCGCTCACTCACAACTTTAATGCCAGTAGCTCACAAAGTAGGATTTTTGCTCACAAGACTCCACAGCTTAGAGGGAGCATTGGATGGTGTTTCCCAGTCTGTGGCGTCCATACCACAGTAGCATCCACACCAGGATATGTAGGAGTTTGTCTGTTGAAGCTGGACAGGCATGACACTCCTTAGCCTGAATCACCTGAAACCTGGAGTGAATAGGCTCATTCTATTCATTTCTCAGTACCTGGCCAGATACTTAGGGAAGGGCAAGATAGAATCTGCTACTAGAGCTGGCCATAACCTCCTAGATCCTCTCAGTGTCAGGAACTCATTCCTCCTGATGTAGGAGATCCACAGCAAGAGTAGAAAGTTTCAGGAACTTTAGGGCACGGGCAAATGATGAAGGAAAACCCTGGTTGCAAAAGGCTTGTTGGGCTGGTGGAATGGTGTCTTGAGGAGGTGTGATGGGCTTTTTTTGATGGAAGGGTGGAATGGTGTCTTGAGGAGGTGTGATAGACATGGGGTTTTTTTGATGGAGGCTCTGCAACACCACACTTTCCCAGAAGACTTTAAGCTATACTTTTAAGCCAGTTTTCTCTTTGCGCATACAAATGGTACCTGCCTTTGTTCTACAGAGCAAGCATATTATTATGGGAATTATGTTTCATTTATGAGCTGTCTGGGGGCTGCTTACTCAATCATCCCCATCAACTACTGCGCCAAACATCTGGGTGAATCTGGCCAAGGTGTTGGGATGTCCACCATGAAAACATTGGATGAACAAAACAGGCCACTTTCCATTTTATACTCACAACAATCCTCGGAGGCAGATTAGGCTGAGAGGCAGTAACTGGCCCAAAGTCAACTAGCACGCCACCAGGGCAGAGTAGTGATTTGAACATGGGTTTCTCAGTTCCTAGTTGACACTCTAAGCACTACACTATACTGCCTGTCAGTTTTCCCTCTTTCTCTCTGGCAGCCACTCCCTGGGAAGGGTCTAGGCAAGCTGCAGAAGTTATGTTGTTGCATGTCACTCACATGAGCTGTATGGTAGCCACTGCTGGCCCTTGCCAAGTTACACAAGTTGTGTGAAGGCTGCCACTGAGCCTAGGCAAATTTTGAAGCATTAAGTCATCTGGTGGTAACTGCCACACCTTGGTGGAGCGAGTCACACAAATTGTATGACAACAAGTTGCCTCATGGTGGCTGCTGGGCCTGGCACCAATGAGTCTTCTAAAAAGGAGGGGGGGGGTGGATTGGGAGGCCACAATAGCCTTGGAAAGCCCCCCCCATTCCTTTGACTGACAGAAACCAAGGTTTGAAGGTAGCAGCTGCTACATTTTGAAGGTTTTACTATAGTTCCTAGTATTTATTGCCTTTATCTTGTATTCAGTGTATTTCCCTGGCTGGGAAATCATCTTATTCCTCTTTCAATGATGCAACCTAATTCCTCATTCTGAAACTAAAACAAATAAGCAGCTGCTCTCTGCCCAGTCTAAAATCTATGCAGGTCTGTACCGCCTTTCCCCACATATACCCCCAAGAGCACTTCAGTCCGGGGCACAGGATCGCCTGGTGGTTCCAGGCCCCCGGGAGGCAAGGCTCGCCGTGACTAGGGCCAGGTCCTTTTCGGTGGTGGCCCCTACCTGGTGGAACGACCTCCCGGAGGAGGTCAGGGCCCTGCGGGGCCTTATGCAGTTCCGCAGGGCCTGTAAGATGGAGCTCTTCCACCAGGCTTTCACATAGGGGCCGCCACTACCACCTCCACCAATGATGTGGACATCGGGGTTAAGGATGGCCCAGGAAGATCTGCCACAATTTTTGCGTGACTGATACCACTGGACTTACTTGTTTGGGATCAGCTATAAGACAACATCATCTCCGGAGAACTGTCTGTTTACCATCATGGCATACATCCGGGGACCATCTTGTTTTAACTGAGTATTATTGTTGTTGTGATTGTTATTAATGTTTTTTATTGCTTTTACCTTGTTTTATATGGGGCTTTGCCCCTTGTAAGCGGCCCCGAGCCCACTTTGCGGGGAGGGCAGGGTAAAAATCCCAATAAAATAAATAAATAAATACTCAGGATATTTATTTTCCAGAGAAAACACAGGCAAAGAAGAATGTGACACAGATTTCAGACGTTTATTTATTGTCCACATTTCTCCCCAGCTTGATGTTTGCAATACAGCTGAAGTCTGGGATTACTTGGAATTTGGAGGTAGATTGGGAGGTGAGGGGTTGACCAACATTCATCATTTTTTTTTTACTGGATATAAGATTTACCAGAGTCTAGCAAGGTCTGAAATACATCTAAGTTAGACCTGGATCTACATGGTAGGGATAAAAACATCCTCTTCCTCTCCTAAAACTGAAATCAAATCAAATCAAATATTTTATTTTTTTGTAATTCCTTTGTATTTATAGCAGGCATTTGGAAGGCAGCAGCATTACTGGATTATTATTTTTTTGCTCTGTGACTGTTTGGCAAATTATTTTAATTGTTTACTCAATTATGTAACTCTTTACTTACTAACCCTATAAAAGTAATCTCCAGTTTTGTAACATAAGGAAGATTAATGCCTTTCTTCTACAGATTGACATTTGGTTGCACCACTGCCTGTTTTTCAGAAGTGGTGTGGCAAGCTATTCTCTGTGACAATGGGTCTCAATGGCAGTTGCAATTTTGCTGTTGGTGCAAACCTTACATCAGTAAGAACTGGCAGGCATTGGAGATCAAAATCTGGATGAGACTCAGTCATAACGCATGTGATCTTCCCATCAGCAGTGACATTGGCAAGGGTAGCAGGAGTTATTATCATGTCATGGTTATGGCTACCAGTATTGGTATCAATAAATTATAGAAAAGTTTCCTCTTGATGCAACTGATATGGCAGTTGAAGAAGAGCTGAATGGGAACATGTGGCTCCACCCACAAAGCATATGTGTTAAGCATCCCTGTGCTTGGGCTGCACCAGCTAGTGCCAAAAACGTTGTACTTTAGCTCTGAAAGGTTGTGAAGGATAATCTGCCCTGGCAAAAGTTCCCATAAAGGTGCCCGCACAGAGACCAAAATGTCAACTGAGGTATACAGCAACATTATGACCCTGTAACTCTAATGCATATGAATGGACAGATGCAGACAGAGGGTGGCGTTGATAATATGTACCTTGTGTTGGGCACCAAGGACATATTAGGGATGTAAAGAAAAATGGTTCCTTGCTTTGTTCTGAGAAATAAAATCTTTGGTTCAGGCTGCAGAAAGGCCTACAAGAATCTTCCCAGAGGCAGTTAGAGATAGTTGGAACACAGTGACCTTGCCAGCTAAATTGTTTGCAGCTGAAGTGCTAGGGAGTACCATCTTCCCCTGGTCCTTCCAATTAGCACATTCCAAGTAATTGATGTTATGGGCATCTGTGTGGGACCTAGCTGCAGGACCTAGCTGCAGTATGGTTTCGTTTCTCTTCCCCTCTAGTCCATCCTTTGATGTCACATGCTTAGCAACATACAGAGTTACCTCATCTCTCTGGTTTCTGATTGGTCTAACAGGGCTGAGGTCAATCAGAGACCCTCTCCATAAATCTAGTTAGTCTTTGCACGATGGCTTGTTGCATGGACACAGAGTAGAGCTGGGTGACCGCTTCGCAGTGAAGCATGTCAATGGCCGTACAGCTCCCGACTTGGCATCCCACTTGATTGCTGTTTGGATGGGCTATGCCCTGACTATCTTGATTTGCTGGAACTGCCTGTGCTAAATCATAACAGTAACTGGAACCTTGACTCTGTGTTTTAGCTATGCTGGAAAACCTTAGGTTTAACTATTTTATTTCCTTTAGTGTCTTGTCTTTTTTGTATATTTTTGCACTTTAAATAAATAACTATATTTTTATTCTATTGTGGTTTTTGCCTTCATTGACCTCAAAACCTTTATCCAGAGCCTTGGCCTTCGACCACCTACCAGCTAACTTTTCAGTTTGGAAACTCAGTCTGCAGTCCCACTCTGCAGGGCTGACTTTTCTTGTTAATTCCCTGAGAAGCCAGACTTCTCTTCTTTTTGCACTGAGCAATTTGCTGGTCATCTGATTAGGGGACTGGAGGTTTGGCCCTCATTGTGGTCCGATCACTATCTTTAGAAGGCACGGTTGAGCATACTGCCTCCTCCCGGTGTAACCAGCAGCACAGACCCAGTACCTGGGGTGGTTTTTCCCCGAGAAACACCCCAAAACAGCCTCTGAACCTCCACAAGCAGTGCCCTCAAAGCCAGGCTTGGCTAGAACGGTGGCTTTTGCTGGGAGGCTAGGAGAACCTCATTTTAACTGGGAAAGCTTAGGCCAAGTGCCAGGCCAGCTGCATGGTCAGCCATCCTCCATGCGAAACCCCCCCCCCACTCTTCTCTCCTGTCAGCTCAGTCCCAAAAGGACTAACAATGGGCAAATCTCTGCCCTTGCCTCAGGCAACTTCTACTGACCAAATGCCCAGTCTTTTGTCTGTCAAATGCACAGGCAGGAAGGAACAAAGAGCCACTGGTCACTGTGTCTCTGTCATGAATGGAATATGTTGTATGTTTTCTGTCCCAAATCCTTTCACACCCTGAAACTCAGAAAACACCTCTTGGTAATCCTTAAATTTTAACTATTTGTCTAAAATATCTGCATTTCTCTCACCTGTGCCAGACCCATCAAGGTAAACATTGCTGTAGAATGGTATCCACTCAGCTTCATCCTGCTAAACATTAAGGAAAGGATTTTCTCCTCTGCCTAGTACCAGGGAAGCACCAGATTGCCCTGTTATTCCACAATGGGAATCCCATCAATCCGTTGTGAAACTAGCTACCACACTTTAACATACCTTCAGGATACATTTTGGGATATAACTATACCCAGTCTTGCACATGCCCAATGTGACTTTAGCTGGGCGTGCACAAAGCTAACACCCCTGAGCACAACTCAGGTTAGGGTTGCCAAGTGGCACTTACCTTGCTGGCGGGGGACTCCCATGCGGATCCCGGCACGCCGCATGCACGTCACAGGGAAGTGACGTCATGACGCCAGGCCCGCTGGGGGCGGGGCCATGACCATACAAGGGAAAACCATAGTGTTTTCCCTTGTATGACCGTGGCCCCGCCCCCAGCATGCCCGGCATCATAACGTCACTTCTCTGTGACATGCACGCTGGGGCGGGGTTCCCCCTGGGGCCCGATTCCCCGGCATCGGGGAACGGGCCTCTGGGGCGGGGGGTTTTCCAAAATCTAGAACATTCCACACGCTCCAAAATCAGTTCGCTCTCTGTCTATCAGAGGGTCTCCCTATTCACTGGCTGCTTTGCCTGAGTCCTGCCTCCAACATTCTAAACATTTTGCTGTTCCTCCCCCCCCCCACAGCCAGTCAGAACACAGAGGTTATTTGCATATGCAGCCTCATTGGCCTTTGCCTCGGAACACAGAGGTCATTTGCATATGCGACCTAATTAGCTTTTGCCTCTAACATTCTAAACACTTTGCTCTTCTGAGGTAAAATGTGTCCAATCTCCAGGTGACGGCTGGAGATCACTCAAAATTACAACTGGTTTCCAGATGGCAGAGATCAGTTCCTTTGGAGAAAATGGTGGACTCAGTGTCATTATACCCTGCTGAGGTTGCCACAGCATATTGACACTGAGTGTCCAAGGCCGGGGCACCCACCCAGAGACTCTTTCTAGAGGCCGTTGTATTTATTTCCACAACGGGCCTTTTTCCTAGTTAGATAAATAAAACACATTTCTGCTACAATTTGGACTGGTCATTGCTTTAAACTAAGGGTCTAAAGGGAACTATCTCCGTAAAAACTGATAGCAGTTCCATGCTATACCCCAGGCTCTTGCTAGTTTTGCCTTTGTAGCTAATTCCCTAATCAAAGCTGTCTTGGGGTAACACCGGCAGGGGTGGTGAACTGATCTGGATAGTCCAACGTCAGAGATTCATGGTTCTTGTTGGTTTCTAGGTGGCTCTGGGGGATTTTTGAGAGCTCCCCCAGTGATTCTGTGGAGGCCCTTGTAGCCCCACGGAATGGGCTGACTGGGACCATAAAGAGATGCTCCTTGACATCCTCTTCCATGCTCTGTGAGGCCCCCAGCTCCTTCGTTTACCGGGGTGATATGAAGTAGACCAGAAAACAATCAGAGCAGTGTTTGTGGAAGGCTCAGGATGAATCGGACAGAGCACATCCTAGAGCCAATCTCCAGGCCTATGAGGTGCTGGCGGCGGCAGTGAAGAAGGCTTTCTTCTCTGCCACAATTGCTTAAGCAGGATCTCAACCAGCTCAATTGTTTAAAGTGGTTTGTAACTTGGTAACATCTAAATCTGACCTTGCTGGTAATGAAAATTTGGCTGCAAGCTGTGATGTTTTTGTAAGGTTCTTTGTTGACAAAATCTCTCATCTGTTGTCACTTGGAGGCCAAGTTGAATGCAGATCTGGTACTTGAGGTGTCAGAAGCACCTGATTGTCATTTTGTTATGGATAGTTTCAAATTGATCCTGCCTATGGATGGTAACAGGGTCCTTGGGACTGTGAGGGCCACCACTTGTGTTCTGTATCCAAGCCCATCCTGGCTTTTAAAAGCTTGCTGGGAAACGGTATTGGAGCCATTAATGAAAGTCATCAATGCCTTCCTGGTTGAGGGGGTTCTCCCTAGGCCTTTGGAAGGAGGAAGTCATTAAACCTCTGCTCAAAAAATCTTCACTGGCTAGGGATGATATGGCTAATTACAAGCCAATCTCCAATTTACCTTTTCTAGGGAAGGCAATAGAGCATGTGGTAATAGAACAGCTCCAGGATTTCCTGGATGACACATCTACCCTTGACCCATTTCAATCTGGTTTAAGGCTTGGGTTTGGTATTGAGATAACTTTAGTTGCACTGGTGAAAATGGGACAGACTTCCCTGTTGATACTGTTGGACCTCTCAGTGGCCTTTGACACCACTAACCACTCTGTTCTTATCCACTTGCTTGAATATGGAGTTGGCATTGAGGGTGTAGCCCTTCAGTGCGTTCATTATTTTCTGTCTGACCAGAATCAAAGTGTCTCTACAGGAGGTTAAGGTCAGCTGGGTGGAATTTATCTTGTGGAGTGCCACAGGGTTTTGTTCTCTCATCCATGCTTTTATCCTTCCTTCTATCAGATCACCGCTCTCATATCATCTTTGCAGTGGCGAGGCTTCTCTCTATTGCTATGAGGGTTTGAGAATATACAGTTAAAGCTCTGGCAGGATGACTGCCTTTGTATATTTAAAATCTGTGATTCCTATGTTGTTATTGTTTTCTTTTTCAATCTATGCCAATAAAGGTTTTGACTGACTGGCTATATATATATATATAGCCACTGAATGAGATTCTGCAGAGCTTTGGGGTTAGGTGTCATCAATATGCAGTTGACACCCAGCTCTGTATTTCATTATCCAGGCCTCCAGAGCTGTAGTCAGGTGACTAAGAACAAGCTGAAACTGAATCCAGACACACTAGAGGTAATGCTGGTTGGGAACACCGATTTTCTAAAGGAACTGAATTCACTTGTCCTACATAGAGTAATGTTGGCTTTTTCAGATCAGGTCAAGAATAGGAGTGTGCATTCTGATGTACCTGAGCCAAAAATATATCCAAAAAATACCTTTATTAGTATTTTTCAGGTATATTTTGGCTTCCCAAGTATATCCAGGTTTTCTCAGGAAAACTGCAAAAAAAATCCCAAGAAAATTCCATATATATTCAGGAATTTCCAGTAGATCTGAAAACACCAAGAGGCAGGAACAATCTGCTCTCTGTTTGTCGGGCTTCTGCAGTCCCTTTAAAGAGGCTGCAGAAGACAGCCTCCACTGGCTCGGCTTGGGGCTGGCTGCCTTCTCCTGGAGCCTGATTTAAACTGGGCTGCAAGAGAAGTCAGCCCAGGATCAGCCTCAGCTGGGGCTGGCTCCTCTCGCAACTCGGTTTAAACCAAATTGCAAAAGAGGATCAGCTGGGGCAGTGGGAGCTGAGAACTCCACACCACCTCGGCTGGGGCTGGCTCCTCTTGCAGCTTGGTTTAACCCAACCTGCAAGAGAAGTCAGCCCAGGATTGGGATCTGGGATTTTTTTGGAAATCTGTTCCCCCCCCCCCCAGTACCCAAACCGTGAAAAACAAACAGAAAAAAAACTGCAGACCCCTAGTCGAGAGCTTGGGCCTGCTTAGGGACCATGACTTGCTGTTTGAAAAGGAGGCTAGCATAGTGGCCAGGATTGTATCTGTGAGTTACATCTGATTTGGCAGATCTTGTTACCTAGACTCAGCTGATCTGGCCACACTGATCCATGCTTCTGTAACCTCATGGTTGGATTATTGCAATATGCTGTACATTGGGCTGCCTTTCAAGACAACCCAGAAACTATAACTGGTCCAGAATCCAGCAGTTGCCCATTTTGAAACAGGTACACTGGTTGCCAGTCTGCTTCTGAGTTCAATTCAAGGTTCTGGTTATGACCTTTAAAATCCTTAACAACCTGTCACCCAAATATTTGAAGGACCATCTCCTTCCATATGTCACAGTCGTCAGGCCGCCATCTATTGACTATCCCACACCTAGGGTGGCCTATCTGGCATTGCTTAGAACCCAGGTCATTTCCATCATGGCTCTGGCTCTGTGGAAGGGGCTCCCAGAAGAGGCTCCCTCCTTGGAGATCTTCAGGAGATACTGCAAGGCCTGCCTGTTTGCTAGAGCTTTTGAGGGGGCTTGAACAGCAGGCATCTTTTAAGAGGGTGAAGAGGCAAAGATTTGGGGTTTGCTGTTTTATTTTTGGTTTTAACAGAACATGTTTTTACCTGTTATCGTAAACCACCTTGAACCATGAGGAAATGATATAAATGTTTTAATAAAAATAAATAAATAATACGTGAACAAAAAGAAAAAGTTTCCTGCATTCATATCATCATTCCTCCTAATAATAAAGTAACTTCCCTCATTATGATTATGAAATTTCCTCAAAGGAAAAAAATATACCACAAAATGTCCTAAAGAGGACTGATTGTACTCCAGGAGGCACAGAATTTTGGGGGCAGTTGAGAAAGAGGATAAAAAGTCAGGAGAGAAAATCAGCCTTTGCCAGCCTCTGAGAGCTTACAGAATTTCAAAATCGCCCCTTCCAGGATTCTGTAAGCTCCCAGAGGCTGGCAAAGGCTGATTGGAGGGTGGGGGGGGGAAGGGTATTTGTTCCCCCTTTTTGTTAATTTACAAAGTCATATTTTTCTGCATAAGTGTATAGTCCCTTGAGTCATGTAGATACCCCAACTACACAGGATTCACGATAGGCATTTAACCATCAAGTTTGCTATTAGAGGGAGCAAGCTGGGCAGCTGCAAGGAATTACTGGGGTGGGGGAAACAAATTTAGAGTCCATTGAGTGGAGGATGATTTTGAAATTTCCCATCCACACACCCAAATTTTCCCCTATAGGATTTTATATACAGTTAGGGGCTTAAGCAAGTCAGATTCCCTAGTTCTCTTTTCTTTAAATGACACTTGATATTTCATGCTTCGTGTATCATTCTCAGCCCCCCCCCCCAAAAGGGAGGGATTGGATTGTACCTTTGGTATTAATACCATACTTTCCCAAAGTGTCCAAAGTGTTTGAATCACATGTGTACAATAGAACCCTGCAGAGTTTGGGATTCAACTTACAGTTAGTGAGCAACTCTTCACCTCAAGGTAACTTCCTAAGGTATGGCAAAACTCCCAGAGATTAAATTCAATAGAAAAATCTTAGTATATTCTTTAATACTTAATATAAAATTTAGAATAGTAATATACACCAAGAACAAGAGATGAGCTGGTATCCATTAACTTTTTGTCTAGGGGTTTGTTGTTGTTGTTTTTGCTTTTTATAACTTTGTCATTCTAGTTAATTTTCTATGTTCATTTTATTGTATCTTACTTAAATATTTTGGTTGATTTTGCACCATTATTTCTTCTGTCATCAATAACAACATTTTTAATACTGTGTAAGCGCCCTTCCTTCTAAGACATCAAATATATCATTCAAACTATACTCAAGGCATCTTAGAAATTCCTCTAAGTCTTCCTCTAAATAACTAGTCATATTACCTCCTATCCAAGTATCAAAGACATTATATCCAACTCCAAAACCATCAGGCACCACTGGTCCAAACCCACCATAATTAACAGCTGGAGTGCTTAACGTACTAGTTGAAATTATAATATGGTTTATATTTTTGTAGGCTGGATCATTATAAAAATCAGGCATACTTCCACCTTTGACCTGGATAAGGTACTTCAAGGCAAATAAATGACGATCAAATCCTTGGCCTAGAGGGAAAAAAAGAAAAGGCAAATGAAGTGAGTATGGAAATGAAGTGAGTATTTATAAAAATAAATTCTCATGCTAAGTTTTTTAAAAAGTAATACCACAACCTCTGGCATGATCCAGTGAAGATTAAGCACTTTGAAAACCCTGAGATTTCAAAGTGAGAGTTATGGAGCTACTTAACATGACCCTACTGAAATCAATGAGATTTCAAAATGCTTAATGTTAATTGTATTGTGCCTCTTTGACCTGCTGTCATTTTACTTAGTGATGTCCTCCAAACTACCCATGAAAAGACTCTATAATTAAAAGTGGGCACACTTGTTTCAGCTTTTATCTAAAACCTTGATTTTCAGGCTATGTTTCTCTCTGTTTAGGTTATCCTGAACTTTTTATTCTTGTCCCTTCTATGCAATGCTTGTTATTCCAGAAACTGAATGTGTTCAATCTCTGAATTGATTCTAAAAAGTGAATACTGTTTCCTAGGACCCAAATAGCAAGCACAGTGAAAGGATTTTGTCAGAAAAAAAATACAGAGGGATCATAAGAACATAAGAGAAGCCAATGTTGGATGAGGCCAATGGCCCATCCAGTCCAACACTCTATCACACAGTGGCCAAAAATACCAGGTGCCATACCAGGATCCTGATGGTATGCCCCCCCCCCAAACTTCATGGAAATCTATTGTTCAGAACCTAATTGTCAGCAGAGCTCCAGTGACAGATCTTTTCCAGCACACTTTCCAGCTGCAGCTCCTTGTACCTTCCTCCTGAGGATTAAGGATCCTTGGGAATGGTCTCAGATGTGGCACCAGATTTTAGAGTTTAAAAAGGAAGGTTTATGGAACCCTCCTGCATAACTGAAATTCGTGCTTCAGAAATGAAAGGACTTAGATCCAGTCATAAGGCAACAGAACTAGTTAATAGTTTGACATCAGGACATGTAGAACTGAACAAAGTACAGCTGAAAAGGGAAAGGAATGTTAAATAAGGTCTTCTAAGTCTGTTTAATTAAGAAGGGACTCAGAAGCCCTGTTTTCTTGCTACACAGAAGCAGAATTCCCATTTATGCAATTCACAAACTAGGGGGTAATGAATTTCTTTTGGAGATGATTGCCAGGGCTTAAAAGTAAAATATTGCTATTTTAAAATAAAATGTATATCTAAATGCATCTGTACAGTTCTGGGAAATGTAAAAACACATGCATCATTTATAAAAATAATCTTCATTAATTCACAGTTCCTAAATGTCCCTGACCATTAGAAGTATTTCTGATTGATACAATATTTAAGGTATTTTTTCCTTCATGAACATTGGGGCATTCCTCATGTATCCTGGTTTGCCACAGGTACCCAGAAGTACCTAACAGTGAAATGCCTTTAGGTGGCTCAAGTGGTTAAGACGCTGAACTGCAGGCTGTGGAAGGTCAGTAGTTCAGCAGTTCGAGACCTGGGTACCGCATGACGGGGTGAGCACCCGTCTCTAGTTCCAGCTCCTGCCAACCTAGCAGTTCGAAAGCAAGAAATTGCAAGTAGATAAATAGGGACCACTTTGGTGGGAAGGTAACAGTGTTCCGTGCGCCTTGGTGTTTAGTCATGCCTGCCACATGACCACGGAAACGTCTTCGGACAGCGCTGGCTCTTCGGCTTTGAAACGGAGATGAGCACCGCAACCCTAGAGTCGGATTCGACTGGCTTTCGAGCAAGGGGACCTTTACCTTTACCTTACCTAAATCTAACCCATCCTTACTAAACAACTGGTAGGAAATTATGAAGTTGGGACCCACAGGGAATTAGAGGTAATAAACAACTGGGATATTTCCCTTTGCCTTTATAATATTGTGAAACAGATGATATTTGGAGTTATAGAAGTATCTTCTTGTTCTTATAACCCTGAGACAGCAATACAAAGTTATAGCACAATTGCCCTATATTGCTGACAACTAAAGTTTGGGGCTAGGCGAGCAGCAATAATTTCTTCTAGGTGCAAACCTGTACTGTACAGTCAGAGGTGCATTTTAAAGGCTACTCTCTGTACTGTTGGAATTTGGGGTGGAAATTGGTGGCTCTGTCTAGTTCTTGCATTTTTCAGAATTCTCCTTCATGCCAAGGAACGGGGGGAGGGGGATCAACATTAAATTTTGAAGTAAATTCTGTCAAGGCTTGCATGTAGCTTAATGTTTCCACAGGCACAAAGCCTTTGCCCACTGAGTGCAATTCCCACTCCCCCTGCTTATGGCCCCTCAAAATACCCCCGGAATGGAGTGTGAGGTGGGATTTCAAGTTGCAGAGCATGGGGGGGAAGTGCTACTGGCTGTGGAAACATTAGTCTGTATCCAGTCTCCAAGTCTGCTTTTAGAATAAAAGCAAGCATTCAGAATGCAGACTGTAACAAATAGGTTTTGAAGATAGCATTTTTACAGTAATTTCGTCCAGGACACACTATTGACAAAACCTGTTGACTTTGGAACAACCACATCCAAAAGCCAGCTATGTATACAAATCTAGAACCATTTGGTGTCCACAGAACCTGGGAAAGCAGAGACAAATGCAAAACATATTTAACTAGAGGATTTGATGTTGTCCATTTTAGGGTGGGGGGGAGGAAACCCATTTTCTATAGTTTTCAATGGCATCTATTGTACATCTATTGTACATACTTGTACATCTATTGTACATACATTTGACCTTCTTCATCCTTCTGCCTTAAATCTCCCTATTTTTCCAAAATCTGACTTCAACTTACAAAGAAAGTTTAATGTTCCTCATTTCAAGATATTTTGTACCCTCATAGCTCTTCATTTAGAAGGCTTCTCTTCCTTTATTTCAAATGTCAGGTATAAGACAGTTTAATGTCATTAGCAGTCTGGAGAAAGGACATATATTCTAGTAATTACATAATTACATTATTACTCGCGGGGGGGGGGAGAAGAGCTCCGTCTCCTCCATCCCCCCCGCTCGATCTCCCCGAGGTGGCGGCAGCGAGGCCGGTCCTCCCCCCCTGCCCGGCGGCGGAGGCGAGTCCGGTTCCCCCCCCGGCTCCCCCCCTGGCCGGTCCTCCCCCCCTTTGCCGGGCTCGGCGACGGCGAGGCCAGCTACAGAGCGTTCCCTGCGCATGCGCATCCGTGAGTGCATGCGCAGGGGACGCTCTGTCACTTTCGGGGGGATTTAAACATCCCCCTGAAATTTTTTCAACTTTTTGGATTTTTGTGCACACGTGGGGACTGCCCCACGTGTGCACAAACCTCCCCCCCAAGTGCCCCTGGAGCGCGGATTTAGCGATCCGCACTCACGGGGGCAACTTGGCTATTAGTATATAGATTATTTATGTATTTATATCAAAAACAACAGAAAAGAACAGGAAAGGGAAAAATTCAAAACCCAGTCAAAATTTTAAAAAGAAAAATAAGTATATATAAAGTAGAAGCAAAAATATAACAAGAGTGGTGGCAAAATTTGAAATTATTCTTTATGCATATGATCTTTTATTGTTTAATTCAGAACCTCAGTCTTCCATTCCTCTATTAATGAATAGGATCAATACCTTTGGAGACATTTCTGGCTATTCAGTTAATTGATGCCCCGGGAGACAATATATCACAGAGTGTATTTGCTTATGCTCATTTGTGGTAGTGCTCAGAAGTCATTACTTAGCTTGGAATATTGATTCATAGAAATATTACACATAAGATTATGCTACATTTTAACAAGCTAACTGCTAATATATCTTTGGATTTGGAGAGATGGGCAAACTTGTCTTTATGGGACAAAGTAAACACACTCAAAATAAATATTTTTATTTTATTTATATTTTATATGCAATTCCTTTACATATGCCTTGTAGATGTATTCATAAAATTATTTATTTCAGAAATGTATGTGGTGTTCCTTACTGCTTTGGATTTCTTTAAAGAGAATGCAACTCACATTCAATGAAGGAGGATTTGGTTTCCCCGATCTCAGTTTCTATCATCAGGCATATCTGTTAGCTTGCATTAATTACTGGGATTGCTTCTTACAGTTAGACAATCTATCTTGGCCCCTCTTGGAGGCTTCCTGTCTGGTACCACTCTCTAAGTGGAATGCATTAGATTGGATCCTGTATCTCCTGCAACTTCTGCAGCTAGAAAACTATGGTGCATAAAGTCACAACAATATCAATTTGATCCATTTTTATATTAAATTAACATTATGGGCCAATCCAGACCTAAAAATTGGGAAGAAATCTTTTTTTAAAAAAAAGAAAAAGAAAAAAGACTTGGACCAATAGGGGGATTTTTATGTTGGACCAATTGATAAGACCCTGCTAAGTTTGTTTGCTTTTATGAGGCAATTTTGTTCTTTGCAGAGTATTTAAGGTCTTCATTGTGCTGCTAATTTCATGACACTGGCTAAATTTTCAGTTTGTTTTTTTCCTCAAGAAGGACAGAGTATTGAAACCGTTGAGGATGAAAACTAAACTGTATAACCAAATGGAAAAAAATTGCTTTGTACTACTTTTATTCTCTGGAGAAATCACAGCAGCCACAGGTCCAGGAGTGTCGATTTGAATGGACCCCCTGCAAGCTAAAGGCATCGGACTTGCAGTGGACTTCCTCAGGATGCCCCTCTACGAGAGGGGGGAGGTCTAGTGCAGGAGGAGGGTTGCAAGTTGGAAAACCAAGTTGATGGGCAGTTACAGCAAGGGCAGCTGGTGATGCCAAGTCTGGCAGGCGGGTGTCCAGAGGCACAGAAGTTGAGGATCTTAGGGTCCAAAGTGCAAAAGGGGGGAGATCTAGCGTGGGAGGGCGATGGGAAGTTGGAAAACCAAGTCAATGGGCAGGTACAGCAGGGGCAGCTGGTGATGCCAAGTGCACCCCCCCAGGTTGCTTTGACAATTAATTGGTTTGACAATTAATTAGTTGGTGGCACCAACGCTGTGGAACGAGCTCCCCAATGAGATTAGAGCTCTACGGGACCTCCAGCAGTTCTGTAGAGCGGTAAAAACGGAGCTGTTCCGCGAAGCATTCCAATAACAACTGATTGCTCCGGTGGGGCTGCACTAGCACTTTATTATAGGATGCCGCTGTATTTATTTATTTAGTCTAACTGTATTTATTGAAATTGTATGAATTGCATTTTATTTTGTATTTGCTGGTTTTAAACTGTATGTTGGTTTTAAATTGTTTGTAAGCCGCCCTGAGCCGCTTCGGCGGGAGGGCGAGGTAGAAATTTAATAAAGAAGAAAGAAGAAGAAGACGACTATGATCATGAGTTTTTGTCATTTTCTCAGTTAAGGTCTAGATATGACTTGTCACCTTCCGTTGAATGGCAATATTTACAACTGCAGCATCTATTGGTATCTAAATATGATTCGGCAGCATTAAGTGTTCCCTTTGCTTCTGGAATCTCTGAGTTGATGCAGAAAACGAAACCTATAATACTTGTTTATAAATATTTCTGTTGATTATTAAATACAATATGCAGAGTCTCATGAAATAAGGACTTGTACTACAACAATGGAGAGATAAATGCTCACCTCCTGTAAATCAATGAATTGAGGACCTTACAACTTTATCAATATTTGAAAGCATGGCTTATAGACAAAATTTGTCCATGAACTTATTTTTCAATATTTGGAAATCTTTTATAGAAACATATGTGTAGATCTGTAATTAAATTATAAAAGTTGTTATATGAACTCTATATTCCTTAGTAAGTTATTTAACAAAACTAGGAAAAGCCAGAGTAGATATTACTCATATTTCCAGGTGAAAACTAAGGAAAAGACATTTTAAGAAAACTCACCTTTTCATATATTTTGTAAGACTTGTAAAACAGTAGAAATGTTATATTTTTAAAAGCATTTACATATTTAAAATCCCATCTTGGTTTATAGTACAATATATTTATTGTGATAAAAATCCTAGAAAGACTTTCTCACAAAACTTAACTAGAATAAATATTATATATATATGACAAAATGTTGAAAAGGCCTAACCTAGTGTAGCTTCCAGCTGCAAGCGTCTATGGTACTTTGAACATTCATCAATCATGTTTTTCATTTCTTCAATGCTATACTTTCCTCGTTCATCAATTAATGCATTTGCACACTTTTTTGTGTACATAGATGTTGGCCGAATTGTTTCAGTACGGCCATGCTTAAAAGCAGCAGTGCTGCACGCTTCATAAGAAGGAACAAATTTTCCATACTGGCGATAGGCAGACATCTGACATGCAAGCTGAAACACAGCATCGGGGCTCATTTTTTGACTCACTACAAACTGTTTTCCGAATTTATTGTACCTGAATGTTCTAAAAACTATTTTTTTCCTTTTTTCCTCAAATTTCGTACGTGCAGCACTTATAGCAGATGTTATTGTCTGGCTCAATTTAAATTCCAGTTTGTCACATGATGTAACAAACAAAGCTGGACTGGAATTTGGTAAAACTGCAGGATGCTCTGTACTGTCTCTGTAGACTTCGTTAACAAAACGTAGAACTGCAACTCCATCTCCCCAAGAATGTTCAAAATTTACTCCCGCAGTGCCATTACTCGTGATAATGAGACTAAAAGATTTGTCAAACCAGCGATTGAAACCATATCCATGAAGCATACAATGGGAGAGTTCAATTTCGTCTTGTGGGGAAACATCATCTAAACAAAGACAAAACACTGCACTGTCAATTTTCTTGAGGTATTCTTCATTACCTTTTTGGACAAGAAATTGCCTTACTGCGGCCCAAGTATTTCTGTCTTCAGTTGTCAAGTAGGAAAGTTCAAATGCAGGCAACCGATCAGCATCATATATTATCTGTGTTAAATGAGCCTGGATTTCCGATGGATGTAGAATGTTACCAAAAGGATCCAGTACTTCAAAAACATAAAAATGGCCATTTCTCATCACCAACAAATGTCTTGCAAATTCACTTGTGAACAATGTATCTTTGGTTAAATTAGGAATTCTGGTACTGTTGAAGAGTGACCTATACTGTGACATATCTAAAGGATAAGCATTCATCATGTATGCTCCATACCAAGACACAGAAGGTGGAAGAATACGGAGAAAATGTCTGAAAATTTTATTCTGACCCCATTTAGGGTTGACATAATATATATCTGGCCGCAAAACGTTATTCTTCAGGGAATTAAGAAACTTTAAAGATGATACAACCAGGTTTGTTGCTCTTACTACTTGACAGTTGTATTCTGGTTTTGGATCAGGATTTAAGGCAATAAAAGGGTTGTAGTTAAAGACAACTGGATCTCTGGCAGAAAGATACATATCATACCAGGGCCCTAAAAATAAAAAATAATTCAGTTATTAAATACATTGCATATAGCATGCTGTATTCTAGGCATAAATGGTTTGAATATGGAAACAGGCAATACATTATTTAGACATATTGCTTATCAAGGATCAGATATATTGCTTATCAAGGATCAGATAAATTTCTATTTCCCGGTCGAAGGTGAGATGGTTCATATGAATATAACCCAGATATTATTTTTAGGTTTGAGATAATTATTTTTAATTGATTTGTATATGTTCTGTATGATAGGATGTAGAGAATGGTGGAGACGTGGAATCTAAGCCTCCAGGTGCTGCTGTCTCAGTTCTTGGTCACCGTCTTGAAGCCATGGTCAAGTGGCTAAGGAAGAACAAATTAAATCTAGATAAGATGATGTTGGGTGGAAAAGCTATTCTTGGGAGTGACTAACCTGCATTAGATGGGGTGCCACTGAAACTGACAGACTCGGTATTTTGGGAATACTCCTGAGCCTGACCCTATTCATGGAGCAGCAGATTGGTGTTGTAGCTAGCAGCACCTTCTTCACCTATATCTGGTCAGGAAAATTTGGCAATGTTTGGACACTGCTGATGTGGCCACACTGATCCATGCTCCTATAGCCTCAAGACTGTATTATTGTAATGCTGCAAGGAGCTGCCACTGAAAATGGCTTGGAAACCGCAGTTGGTCCAGAATACAGCAGTCTGTCTATAAATAATAATAATAATAATAATATACTTTATTGTCATTGTACACAGTACAACGAAATTAAAGGTGCAATCATTTCAGTGATCTACAGCCATACACATATACACTCACACAACCATTCACAACCATCCCATAACTCCCTTAAGGTTCACATTGCAACCTAAACCACCAAATGTATGTTAGTTGTACTAATCTAGTGGTGTATTGGCTAAGAGTGGCAGATTCTGATCTGGAAAACCGAGTTTGATTTCCCACTCCTCCACATAAAAGTTGCTGGGTGCCCTTGGGCCATTAGCAGCTCTCTCAGAACTCTCTCAGCCCCATATACCTGTCTGTTGTGGGGAGAGAGGAATGTGATTGCAAGCCACTTTGAGACTCCTTAAGGTAGAGAAAAGCAGGGTATAAAAAACTATTCTTCTTCTTCTACCCATATGACAGTAGTATTAGAATAACTGCACTGGCTATACCTGTTTGCTTCAGAATACAAATCAAGGTGCTGCTCTTGACCAATATAGCTCTTTATAGTCTGGGTCCCTCATACCTGAAGGACAGCTTCTCCCCATAAATGAGCCTGAACAGATGTTCAGATCATCACAAGATTTGCACTCTTTTTCCTCCTTAAAGGAAAGATTTGTAACTACCAGGACAAGAATATTTAATATGGTGGTCTTGTCCTGGTGGAATTGGCTGTCAGTTATAGTAAGGGCTGCCTCTCAGTCAATGTATGCAGCAGTGTAAGGCCAAATGATTCCTGACTTGGTTTCAAGCATGCTTAATTGAGTCAATTTTTTAATATGTCAGAATTCCTGCTTGCTTTATTCCACTTGTTTTATTTTTCACTGTTTTGAGAATCAAGGAAAAGTGATATAGAAATACAGTAAATAAATATGTATATAATAACACATGCAATCTCTCCTAAAGTGTGATAGTATCATCATTTTCACATGGTCTTGCCACAGCCACTGTAAGGACAACAGCAACATAGCCATTCTACTCCCAAGAAATAAGCAAGGAGGAGTTGTGTTAATCTGACCTGAATAAATCATAGAATGAGAGAGTTGGGTCATACAGGCCATCTAGCCCAACCTCTTGCTCAATGCAGGATCAGCCTAGAGCATCCCTGACAAGTGTTTGTCCAGCCCCTGCTTAAAGACTGCCAGTGAGGGGGAGCTCACCACCTCCCTAGGCAGCTGTTGAACAACTCTTACTGTAAAAAGGTTTTTCCTAATATCCAGCCGGTACTTTCCCACCCTTAATTTAAACCCATTATTGTGAGTCCTATCCTCTGCTCCCAACAAGAACAGGTCCCTGCCCTCCTCTAAGTGACAGCCCTTCAAATGCTTCAAGAGAGCAACCATGTCCCCCCTCAACCTTCTCCAGACTGAACATTCCCAAGTCCCTCAGCCTTTCCTCATAGGGCTTGGTCTCCAGGCCTCCAATCCTCGCCACTCTCCTCTGCACCTGCTCCATTCTGTCCACATCCTTTTGTGAAGCCTCCAGAACTGCACACAATACTCCAGGTGTGGCTTGACCAATGCAGTGCACAGCAGGACTATCACATATTGCATTTCAGATGTTATGCCTCTGTTGATACACCCCAAGATCACATTAGCCCTTTTTGTCACTGCATCACACTGGCTGCTCATAATTTACGGTCCACCCATACCCCAAGATCTTGTTCACACATACTGCTACCCAGAAATGTATCCCCCATCCTGTATGCATGTTCCTCATTTTTGTTACTCAGATGTAGAACTCAGTACTTATCCTTGTTAAATTGCATCTTGTTCACATCCGCCCACTTTTCCAGTGTGTTCAGACCTCACTGAATTCTATCTCCTGGCATGTTTGCTGCTCCTCCTAATTTGGTGTCATCTGCAAATTTAATGAGTAGCCCCTCCACAACCTCATCCAGATCATTTATAAAAATACTGAAAAGTACCGGGCACAGAACCAAGCCTTGTAGCACCCCACTGAACACCTCCCTCCATTCAGATGAAATACCATCGACAACTACTCTGAGTGTGATTCCCCAACCAGTTCCATATCCACCTAACTATCCTAGGGTCCAGTCCACAGTCCTCTAGTTTATCCATCAGAACATCATGCGGAACCCTGTCAAAAGCTTTACTGAAATCCAGTTAAACAACATCAACAGCATTCCCTCAATCCAGTAAGCTTGTCACTCACTACACAGTTACAACTGTGGTGTTTTGGTAGTATATGTCCTAGTAAGATATTCCTCTTAGGCTTGTAGTAGGTCCCACAAAGTCAGCAACAACAGTGGAGGAACACCAGGTTGAGGGTAGGTTTTTAAACATGACTTATCAGGACAGCATTGAGCTGTTTCATGTACTGTTTTAATATACTGCAAGCCACTATGGAAAAAAAGAGAAACTTATAATACCTTTTGAAGTTAAATATCCCTGTTGTGCAGGCAGCTAATATGAAATATTTTTATACTTTAAATTACACATGTAATTCAGTTATCACCTACTATGTATTTTCTTAGTACCCCATCCTCCCTCCAAGCTCAAAATAACTATAGCAAGTTTCCATGCAATCTCCCATCCATGTACTAGACCTGCTTAGCTTCCAAGCAGGTATACAATAAATGCTTTAATTTACCTTTATAAAATAACAATCCTAAACATTTGGACCTTCACTTTCCTTTCTGAACTGGAAACACAAAATTCCTAACAGGAGATTTCTATACAGTTTCATAGAGAAGACTGCTATTTGCTTTTAATCTAGGACAAAATGAGATAACATAATAAGTATAAGCAGAACTAAAAAAAGTAAATCTACTTAATAGAGAAACAGCCATTCATATCACCATTTTGTTCATTTGCAGGCGTTTAATTTTCTACTTGAATAACATCTTGATTGCAACTTGCTTAACTTGATTGTGTAAGAATTATATTATGGGTCTAGATTGTGATTGGAGGACAGTATGTAAATTATATTATGGGTCTAGATTGTGATTGGAGGACAGTATGTAAATCTCCTGGTGGAGAATTCAGCTGCAGTCCCAGAATGAGATCGAATCCTTACATAATCATTAACCTACAACAAAGTGTGATATGGCATTAAAACAAACAAACCCAGCAACCACGGGTAACATGGTTAGTAAAAAAGTGGCCCCTAGACTGACTCAAAAATCAACACCAATATAAAAGAGAAAGTACCCTAACATGTTTAAAACATTGCAAAAACAAACAAACCTGAGATATAACTTGTATGCTTACTATTCCTATCATGTTCAAGAATATCACGGTGTAAGATCATGCCCATTCCATTTTCAAATTCTCTGGCAAGTTTTTCAGTATGTCTGTAAATTAAAATGTGTTAATCCTTACATAATCTGACTGTAATAGTATGTTTTAATTAAAGTACTTTTAATTATAACATTTAAAACATCATTCAATTTTCAGCAATGTCACCAAATGCACACACAGAAATTAATATAGGTTGAACATAGTTCAGGTGAGTAGCTGTGTTAGTCCGTAGTAGTAGAATAAAATTCAAGTCCAGTAGCACCTTAAAGACCAACAAAAATTTCCAGGTATAAGCTTTTGTTAGTCAAAGCTCACTTCATCAGTTGTAAACTGTAGGTTGTACAATCACAGTACTTTTGTAATTTAATACCACAAATATTCAATATGAAACTATTTTAAAAGTCAGAAGTATGCATACTGTAGAAATGATTTAAAATTTAATAAATACTCCAAACCAGCCCCATAGCCAGAAATTTTGGGTTGGTAGGACATGGGGAAATTTTGTGGGGCAGCAGGGGGAGGGGAGGGGCACAGGCAGCCCCCATTTGAAAAAAAATGTAAAGGGTTCCCTTTAAATTGTATTTTTCAAGCAGGGGCGGGGGCTGCTAGTGCCTGAACTCCAAGTAGTGAAATCACCACCTGAAGCTCAGGGAAGGCATGTTGCTTCCCCTCTCCCTCCCTTCCTGCAAGATTTAAAGGGCCTTCCAGCTGACAGGTGGGCCATCCTGTTCCTGCTAAAGTTGGAGGGCTCTTTTAATGTCACAGGAGGGGAGGGGCAGCAGCTGTTGTGGGGCATGCGTCACATTTGAGGTGGTGGTGCCCCAAAATGCCCCACTGTAGGTATGGGCCCGCTCCAAACAGAAATACTAATACTTCTATACCGCTCTATGCTTGGGAAATTTAGATGTGAATTTCTGTCAGGAGTCCACAGATCTGTTCACTAGGTTGCCAGTGGTGGCTGCCTCTGTGCCTCTGGTGACTAACCAGACCTCTCAATGGCTGCAGTTACACACACTAAATAATCAACTTTTAATTCACTTTCAGTGCACTTTCCAACTGGACTTTACTGTGTGAACTGGCAAAATTCAGTTGGAAAGTGGATTGAAAGTGGATTATTTAGTGTTTGTGACCACAGCCAATAATTCATTAATTGTACAGAACTCAGAGGGAGGAAGGATATTTCGCTGTACCAGGCACAATGGGAAAGAGCTACCCCTCCCATGAGTCCTCTGACGCGGACAGAAAACTTAGGAGAGACATCAGTCTCTCACATCACAGTTGGCAATGGAAAAGCAAAAGCAACAAGAAAGACTAAGCAAACAAGAAAGATTATGTTATTTCTGAAATTAGTAGTTAGACAAGATCTCTCCCCCCATCTGCCCAAGTTCTGGAGCTGAAATCTTCAGTTTTGAGAAGCCAGGTCTTAATTGTCTGGTTTAATGTATTTAAACCTTGCTAGCAGAAAAGTGGAACCACTTTTGACTCAATGTGTACTCTGACATAAAAGATTCTGTTCAAGACACATGTCTTTAAATTTATTGAAATAATGTATCAGTATATATAAAACAAGAATAGTAGCATAGATAGCAGTCCAAGAATTTCTCTCCTCAAAAGTTCCTTCCTCAAGATTTTTACTGCTTCTTTTTAAACAATGTATACTCTTATCTCTCAGTTCCATAGTAACCAATTTGGAATTAACTCTCAGACACAACAGGACACGTGTTTGCTCTCTGCACAAGAACTAAGGAATGCAAACATCTCAGACACTAATGTAACTCAGTGTTCCCCAATTCAGAGACCAGTGTTTTTCCATATCTTCAAGGCTAAAGAAACTATCACAGCGAGCACCAGAATCAAAAGTCACCAGATCAAGAAGTATCCATCTCACTATGTTTGTGCAGAGTTTTCAGGGGAAGTCTTTTTTATATCACTTTGTCCTGGGGCTTAGAACAGCCATCCTTTAGAAAAGCAATAGTAAGTGGTATGTGCAAATTCAGTTACACACGGGTCATTTAGTAGAAAAAGAGGTGCAGGAGCTCATCAGCATAACTCATTAGCATAACTTAGTTGCATATGCCACACCCCCTGGCATCAGATGGAAGGGAAGGCAGTTTAAACCCCGTCCCCTTCCAAGGCAGCCGTGGGGCAGCCATGGGGCAAGCCAGCTCCTTGGATGGAAGGGGAGGGGATTTAAACTCCGTCCCTTTCCATGGCTTGCCCGTGCGCCCCACGGCTGCAGGGAGTGCAGGTAAGCCGGCGCCTGGGATGGAAGGGGACGGGATTTAAATTCCGTCCCCTTCCAGGGCTTGCCCGCGGGCCTCATGTTTGAAGGGCGTGCGGGCAAGCCGGTGCCTGGGATGGAAGGAGAGTGGGTTTAAACCCCTTCCCCTTCCATGGCTTGCCAGCGCGCCCCCACGGCTGTGGGGCCAGCGGGCAAGCCAGCGCCTTGGATGGAAGGGGAGGGGATTTAAACCCATCCCCTTCCAAGGCTTGCCCGCGAGCCCCTTGGCTGCAGGGCATGCGGGCAAGCCGGCACCTGGGATGGAGGCGAAAGGGATTTAAACCCCGTCCCCTTCCAAGGCTTGCCCGCGCGCCCCGCAGCTGCAGGACGCGCAGGCAAGCCGGCTCCTCGGATAGAAGGGGAGGAGGTTTAAACCCTGTCCCCTTCCATGGCTTGCCCACGTGCCCCAAGGCTGTAGGGCGCGCGGGCAAGCTGGCGCCTGGGATGGAAGGGGAGGGGATTTAAACCCCATCCCCTTCCAAGGCTTGCCTGCATGTCCCGTGGCTGCAGGCCGTGTGGGCAAGCCGATGCCTGGGATGGAAGGGGAGGGGATTTAAACCCCATCGCCTTCCAAGGCTTGCCCGTGCGCCCCACAGCTGCAGGGTGCATGGGCAAGCCAGTGCCTTGGATGGAAGGGGATTTAAACCCCGTCCCCTTCCATGGCTTGCCTGCGCGCCCCGCGGCTGCAGGGCATGCGGGCAAGCTGACGCTTAGATGGGCTGCTGGGAGCAGGGGGTGGGGCTTGATCATGTGCCCGCCCCCGGACTTCTCACTCCATCAATGCCGCTCCTGTACGCTCCGGCCCCAACCAACCCCTGGTTACACATAAGTTCAACAGAATTCCAAATGTGCTTATTCGGAAGTAAATCTGATTAAGTTAATGGGACCCACTCTCAAATAAGAGTGCATTAGATTGCAGTCATAAGCAGTTTTCAGTTGGGTATGTATACAAATAAGTCATAGTGTTCATGAAAAGGGCAACTTTTGAGAAGGGATTTAAAGGAAGAGAAAGACAGCACCACACAAGTTTTCTATGAGAATGTTCAGAGTATGGGGTAGCAAGAAAGGTTTAATAGAATCATTTAAGGATGGAGGATTTTGGGGAACAGAAGGTGGTTGAATTGGAGGAATAAATCCTGCCTCATTCCTTTGCACCTATAATCTTTTATGTAATTCCAAATGTCATACCTGTATTGTTCATCATTCAACAGTGGCTTCTGAGCAGCTAAATATCGGTTGATAGTATCCTCCAGTTTTGGAATAGGCAATCTAAAAAATTAACAAAGCTATAATCACCATTACAAACAAACCAGCAGAAGTTAATACAAAAAATTACTAGCCTATCTGCCCATACCTATGTTAGTAATTTATGCTATAGTGATACCTGGCAAACAAAAGGTTATATTGTTTTCCCTGCCTTGTTGCCTACAGATCATTCATACCTGACAAATAGAAGTGACTTTTAAAAGCAAAATGGAAGGAAGCTTAACCCTCAAACAACAATTGCAGGGTATCCAGTGTTCCCTCTAAGCTGAGTTAGTGTGAGCTAGCTCAGAGTTTTTTAGCCTCCGGCTCACACATTTTTGTCTTAGCTCAGGAAGGATGGCTCAACAGCAAACTAATTTATGCAGTAGCCAAATCGCTCACTCACAACTTTAATGCCAGTAGCTCACAAAGTAGAATTTTTGCTCACAAGATCCCACAGCTTAGAGGGAGCATTGATTTTCACACCCCCATTGTCTTTTTTTTTCTTCCAGAATGCAGAGATAAGTGTCTCCAGAATTTGTTCCTTTTAGGACATTGTACAGTACAGTAATAAACAATGTTTCCAAAGTACAGCCAGTTAACAGTTACAAATTGCTTTCTGTGAACAAAAAAGCACCCTGGGGGAAAAAAAACCTCCAGGAATCTATGCATTTTGCCATTGGGGTAGTTTTTCACCCTAGCCCATGAAACATATTGGGTAGAAAAAACAGCCCAGGAGTTCATTAAGAAAACTCTGATCCAAGAAACAATTTTAAGGGTTCTGGAGAGACTGCCCCTTCATGACAAACTGAAGACCCTTTCTGATAACTAGAACATTTCCTCACCACAGAGACACACATTTGTGAGGTAGGAAAAGCACTCAAACTATATGGGAAGTTGTCTTAGAGTAGAAATTATACCACAAATGCATAGGTGTAAGGTTTTTTATATAATGTAATTTGAGGATTAAATGATCAAAGGACTGGAGCATCTTCCCTATGGCTGTTAAATGATTTGCGAATTTTGCGAAGAGGCCATGACAGAGGCTCCTAAAATTTGTGGAGAGAATGACATCTTTCTCATTCTTTCATAATATTAGAATTTACACCTAAGAACGGACATACCTGGAGATCTGGGAACAGATTTCTTGCATTTTTAAAAAAGGAGAAATAGCTGATAAAGGGGGGACCTGATTTGGGAAACAGTGGTTTAATCCTCTTAATTTGTCTCGGTTTTTTTTTTTAATTTTTAATTTGCCAGCTGCCCCCCTCTGCCAGGAGCTGCTACCATCCCCACAGAAGGAAAATAAGAGTTATCTGTATGCCCTCACAAATAGCACGGTGCTTGTTAAAAATAAATGTATATGGGGTTAGGGTCTCTGAGCTTGATATGAACTGGGCCTTCCCACAGCAGCTATTTCCACTTAAACAATGAGAAAGTGCCATGGAGGAGAGGAGAATGAGGTAAGCTGCTCTGGGTCTCCCTTGGGGAGAAAGGTGGGATATAAATGAATGAATCAAATAAATAAATAATAAAAAGGAGAGACCTCTACCTGCAGCCTGAAGTAGTACAGCCTATTATATCACCTTGGAAGTCTACCACCTCATTCTGCTACATAGACTTCTGAAATCTTTTAAGAAAGGTTAGACCACTGGTGATTCAGCATAGTTTCCCTCCAATGTTTGCAATAGCTGGCCAGCAGCTTAAGAAGCACAAGACACTCCAGGCAATGGCACAAAATAGTCTTGCAAACCACACAATGTTGTTCTTTGCAGATTGGGTTTGCTACAGAAATTGCTTGCTTTAATGTGAGTACTGTCTCTCCATGGCACAGGAACTGCTGTTTATAATCTACATAAATCTGGCAGCAGACTTCTTAGGAAAGATGACAATATAAAGAACCAGGTATCACATTGTGCAGAAAGAGAAAGATCTTGTTCAGATCTTTTAAGCACCAATGCTTTGTGATGATGACTCTTGGAATGATTGTGTACTATGCCTTTGAGTTTTCTCTTTCATTTCATTATAATGTCATACTTCAAAATAAATAAATAAATAATAAGCATTCTGTCTGATAATGGCTTTCAATCTGAGTGCAACTGTTTGGGTTCACTGTCCGAATGTCGAATTTCCACTGTGTGACTACTGAGCTTCCAGCCATTAGGTCTGGTTGTCCCTTTGAACACACAACTACTGCTACTACTACTTTTTTAAAAAATGCCCTAAGAGACTAAATAGTTAATCAAGGTTTGGAGTCAAGTAGTAAAGACTGAGACTACTAGTTTCATCAGAGCGGAAAATTCAGCATGTGATAGAAATAAATAAGTTTTTTTATTAAAAGGTGGGACTCTCTCCGCGGATAGCAACAGGAGTTTCAAAACTGCCCTTAGCAGGCAAAGGAAGGCTGGTGCCATTCCTCCCCACATCCCAGTTGATGCCACGGGAGACAACATTTCAGCTCTGCAAGCTGTAAAAAGTATACCCCCCTCCCCTTTTTAAAAGGAGAGGAATTTTACTGGCGTTTTTGCTGGAACAGAGAAAGCAGACCGGGCCAACCCCCGCCTGGCCGAAGAGGGAGAGCCCTTGGCGGGAGGGGGGGTGTTTCCCTCCCCTCCCCTCTGGCTCGGCTGTGCTTCCCTCCGTCAAGCTGGAGGAACGGAAAGGAACCTGGGCAAGCTGTCCTGGAAGTGCATGGTAGGGATGGTGCTCCGGTGCACGAACTGATGGTCCGTGTCTTGTTCCGACACGATGCCCTCCGGCTGCCCCACGGTCCTCCAATACGCTCGGCGCCCGACCAAGCTTAGCAGAGCCGCGGCGCGCCATTGGGGCCTAGCTCGATGCATGGCCACGCCACTTGGAGCGAGGCGGGGAGAGAGACTAGACGAGGCACGCCAGGAGGCTCCGCCAACCGATCCCCGCCACCACGCGCGCCTTCGAATGGCGGCAAAACGGCCGGGGAGGAGGGGAAGGGCTCGAAGCCGGGGGGGGAGGGGGAGAGCGAGGGCGGCGGCGCAACAGACGGCGCGAGCGAGAGGCCGTTGCCATGCTGCCATTCGAAATCCGCCTAAGCGCCCCGCCCTTCCCGTGCACTGGCGCCGCAACGTCAGCCGGCGTCCGGAGCGGGGTGGGCCAAGCGTTTGCTTCTGAGCCGTTACGGGGGAGATAGGGAACGTTTTGAAGGGGCGAAATTGGACGTCGCCTTTGGTCACGACCGCTTGTTTCACCCTCTCCTCCAATTCCTGATAATATTGCTGTGCATTATTTATAATATCTGAGAACCCACGGGACTCATCTCCACGTGTCTCTGAATTAGATATGAGGTTTCTTTCGCCTCTAGGTTTTACAACTGTAAATGCGTGTTTAAAAGACATTGGCTGCGGTCAGACGACAGGCCTAAGGCGGCCTGACCCCGCCTCTAACTTCTCCGCTTTTTCTTGTAACAGGGAGTTTTGATCAGACATCCCACCTAGGGTTGCCACAGGTCCTCTCTGCCCACTAGCAGGGGGCGGGGTAGGGTTGCAGGGTCCAGGTTGGGAAACTCCTGCAGATTTGGGGACATAGTCTGGAGAGGACAGAGCAGCGCCATAGCTAGGGATATTTTTTTGCGGGGGAGGGGCACCAGCTACTTAAAGTTAATTAGTGAAACTCTTTAAGGCAGCCCTGCACCCCCCACCAGATTCCAGGGCAAGGGGGGGGGGTAATGCCCAGCAGCTGCAGCTTCCTCTCTTCCCCGGAGCACTGCATGCCTGCTCAAGTTGTGAAGCTAGACAGGGAGAATTGGGCAGCAGCATTCAGGAGGGGGATTGGCAGGGGATGGAGGGGAGAAAGAGATCCTGTGGTGGGAGTGGGTAGAGGCAGCAGGACGCTCTGCCCAGCCCACTCACTGGGGCTAACACAGCAAGCCCGCCTGCCCACCCACTGACTCCGCACCACTGTGCAAGCCAGGCACCTCCTGCTGCTGGGACTGCCACCTCCGTTGCACTGTTCTGGATGTCGCTGGCTGGGAGTGGAGCAAGGTGGGGAAGCGGCCAAGGCGCTCAGTTGTCTGGCTGCCAGGTCAGAGGCAGCATGGCATGGGCAGCAAGTTGAAGTACTTTGGGGCCAGCCTGGGAGGGAGGGGCCCAGAAGAAACGCTAGGGGGGCTGGGCCCCGTTGGCCCCACATTAGCTAGGGACCTGGGACAGAGACCTCAGAGGGGTGCAATGCCATAGAGTCCACCTTCCAAAGCATACATTTTCTCCAGGGGAACTGATCTCTGTAGGGTGGAGATGAGCAGTAATTCCAGTGGATCCCCAGGTCCCACCTGGAGGCTAGTATTAACCCACTTCACAGTGCACTCACCCCATTGCAGATCATTTGTGCCTGTAATGCGTCATCAAGTTGCAGCCCACTTATGGCAACCCCATAGGCTTTCCAAGGTAGGAGACTAACAGAGGTGGTTTGCCTTAGCCTGCTTCTGCAGGCAACCCTGGAATTCCTTGGATGTCTCCTATCCACTAACCAGGACTGACACTGCTTAGATTCCGAGATTCGATAAGGCTAGGCTGGGCCATCCAGGTTGGGGCATTGGGACAATAGGCCTTATACATATATTTCAGATGGAGTTTAGTTTTTTTATTTGCAAACATCTGGTTAAAAGCACAGATTGCCAAAAGTCGCAATCAGTCAAAAGTTGGTTGCTTAACAAATAAACCATTTGTAAGCTGGTATTGTTAAAATAGTTTGTGTGGATTAGTTAAGACAACACATAGTTTTACTGGATCCTTACACAATCAGTGTTGCCAAGGTATATTTTTATTCCTTTATGGTGTTTTATGGTAACTCAGTGTGTGCCTCTATTGGTAAGCTAAGTGAATTTCTGAGCTATGCCATGTAACTTAAAACGGATCTGTAAAAGGAAATTGGATTCACTTACGGATTCACAATGGACAGCTATAATGTACCAGCAGTTTTGAATTTTTATTTTGTTTTGTGGGTATTGTTTTAATAAATTTCTTGGGGCTCCAAGATCCCCATGGGTTGGTATTATTATTTAGTGATAATGGACTGCAGATGAAGACTTTGTCAAAATGCATTTAGCCCTGTTTTATACTAACATAGTATTTTAAAATGCTTCATTGATTTGTGTGAATGTTATATGTTTATTAAAGTTTTTTGTATTGTTTTTGAGACTACTCTTTTTTGGGACTCCTCTTTCCCCCTAATTTTTGGGGCTTAACCCCCCCCCCCCAGAACCTATGCCACTCTGGTGACATGGCAATCACAGGGGTCCCCTCTTCAAGACTTGCAAATACTTTGGGTTACACTGTCTGGGCCTCTGTGTACTAAAGGGAAATATCACCAAATAAATTCATCTGTAGCACTAATTCTTCCTCTGACCAAAAATAGTAATTTTTCTTTAGGCTGCCTTGGGTTACCTGGTCATGTTCTGCCAAGATCTTTCACTTTAAAAGGATGACATGCTGAGTCCAATTTTTAAACTGCAACTGACCTTTTCCCAGTAAAGTGGAGCAAGAGGGCCTTGATTATTCAATTTTTAAAATCCTTTGTTTAGTACAGGCAAATTGGGCAGTGATATTGAAGAACTTGGATTGTCTGTAGTAGGTACATTTGTTCTGTGTAACCTGTACCTTCAGTGGGCTTTGGTCAAACCAAAGAGTTTGTTGTTGTTCAGTTGCGCAGACGAGTCTGACTCTTCACGACCCCATAGACCACCTCACGCCAGGCCCGCCTGTCTTCTGCCCTCCTTCGAAAGAGTTTCCTTAGAAAAACAGAAATTAGCTACTAGAAGTGTGACCAGTTTTTAAAAGTACATGTTTTAGACTATATGTATATATTTTCAAAGCCTTTTTTCGTGGTTACTTGGTCAGGCCTTCCTGACTCTACTTTTTTTATGTGACATTTTTATTTCTTCAAGGCAGATATCTCACTGCACTGGTTTTTCACTTTCTTGCATCTTTCCCACTTTTCCTCAGTAACCCCTTGCCTCCCTGAAAAGCCACTGCTTAGGACTGAGGACCCAACAGAACAATACATAACATAGGATGGGAGATGCAGTAAGAAGGGAAAATCAGAAAAAAGAAGGAAAGAGAGGTAATTTTGGCCTGTTCTTCCTTGTTGATTCCCCCCCCCCCCCAATACCATATGGCATATTGTTCTGGAGAGGTTCCTTGCACTTGGCTGCAACTTGTCAGGGTCAGGGGAGAAGGTATAGGGGCTGCTGCAGGGAGAAGGTAGGAAATATCTGTTTCCACAAATTCTTGAATACAACCTACTATATTTTGCCTTTTGCTTCCTGTTTTGAAATGAAGTGCTGAGTTTGAATTTAGAATGTAGAATTTCATTCTGAAGATGTGTGTTCAGTTTCATTTTGGTGCTTTAGGGCTGAAGAGTCTTATTCTGTTTCAAACAAATAGAAATCCTCAGTAGGCTGATTAAAGAAAGGCCTCTCTTCTGCTAGCCAAAAATAAGAAATTGGTATATAAGTGGCTGAGAGCCAGTTTGGTGTAGTGATTAAGAGCGTGTACTATAATCTGAGAGAACCGGGTTTGATTCCCCACGTCACCAAATGCAGCTGCTGGTGTGACCTTGAGTAAGTCAAAAGTTCTTTCAGAGCTGTTCTATCAAGGACAGTTCTTGAAAGACCTCTCAGCCCCATCTACCTCACGGGTGTCTGTTGTAGGGAGGGGAAGGGAAAGGGATTGTAAACTGCTCTGATACTCCTTTGGGTAGTGAAGGGTGGGGTATAAATCCAATCTCCCCCTCTTCTACTATGAGACAGTGTGTTTTCCTGTCCTTTTCTATTTTTTTTCTAAAAGGGTTTCCTCTTTTTTTTCAAACCCCCCCATAAAGTATTCATGTGAATAAATACAAAATAATTTAAACGTTCCCATTTTGAATTCATACATGAACAAGCATGGATACTGACTGGTTGTCATAACAATGAAGACATATCCATTTGTAATTTAATAGAACCTTTTTACAATGGAGGAGCATAATATTTGCAATGCTGCATGACTGCTTAGGCACAAGAGGCCAGTTTTTGTTTCACTTTTGAGCTGTTTCCACATAAGTTATTTGCACCGGGTCCGGTGCTATTGGAAAACAGGTTTTTTTCATGCTTCCCCAGAGCATTGTAGTTCATTTGTGCACCTCCTGCAGGTCTCCCCCCCCCCCAAAAAAAAAATCCTTCCCAAATCTTTACTGCAAAATTTTGGAAAACATTACAGCAAAGCCTGGATGGATGCCATGCAGGTGAGAAAGTTCAGATTTTCCTGGCCTTGCCCATACAGCTGTCATTTCCCCTGGCCTGTTTACCACCCCCCTCCTAGCCACCAGAGCTTTCCCAGTATTTTTTTAAAGTCAACAATTTAATACTATTATAACATACAACAATGTGATCAGGGTCTTTGAATTCCCAGCTTTCACTTTTTTAAAAAAATTATGGCTTTGTATAAGGGGAGGCATACCTCTTCAATGAAAGAGACCACTAAGTACAAGTTTTGATGCATGTAAATTTTTTATTTTATTTTAAAATGTATTTTACAGTCAAATATAGGATCTAATTTAACTTGCCTGTTAATAATCAAATGTCAAGATGTAGAATCTAAAGGGTTTTATAAAGCTGTTAAACATCTTCGGTTGTACAAGTGAAAGGTCTGAAATGTTTGAATTGAGGTCATTTCTTTCTAGAGCACTGATGCTTCTGATGCCTAGGGCTGTCTGTCTTCCCGTATTTGGAAGTAACTGCAAGTGGATTGGCTGCCAGTGAGCTCATGTATTTATGTATGTTTTTCAGGCTAGCAGCAGCAGCAGCAGCAGCAATGTACTGCGTAGGCTCCTTCAGTTGGGTAAGATGCTGCTGCTCCAAATCTGCTTTGTTTCTCTCTTCTTTTACTTGAACTTGACCATGTTATGTAGGCTCTACAGAAATGTTGAGAGTCGTCTCTTCCCATTGCCGGCGTTAATACCCTTTGTTGGTAGGGTTTACTGACGTCACGAGGCAATGGCTGAGCCTGAAACTGGTAGCTGTGTGTTTATATGCTGATTTCACCTTCAGCAGCAGCAGTATGCTGTTGTCACAAAGCTAACCCTCATTTTGATTTGTAGACGCTGGACTGCTGAATAGGATGTTGCCGGAAATGACCCAGAGCTACTGACTATGCGACAGGAGGGAATGAAACAGCCTCAGGAAACAGAGGAGAAAGAAACACAACAGACTTCGGATTTATAATGCAAGCAGCTTTTGTGGGACCCCTAGCCACTTTGTTCTCCTGCTTTTGGATTTAAGATCATGTATGTGGCTCATTATTTATTCCTTCATTGTTTAATGCCTGGCAAATGCTCTGAAAAAGTAATAATCATATTTTATCATAATAGATACTTGATAACAGTAAATTAAAACAGTTCATTTATTTATAGGTCCATTCACATAGTAGCATTTGGAAATGAAAGAGGTGGATGTTCTGAGGATGATCAGCAGAGTAGTCTGATCTGGACCTACCTTGGGAGAAGTGCTCTTGTTTCAGATACTGACAGCAGTTTGTTGCTGAACTCCGCCAACTATCTTAGGAATCCTTCATTCACCGAGTATCAAGCCCGGGTGTTTGGAAATGTCAGATTGGTGGTACATGACTGTCCTCTCTGGGTAAGAGACTGTAGAACAAAACTAACAGACTAATCTTAAATACAGTTGCTCAGGGTTAAGCTGCAATGAGTTCCATGGGACTTACTTTCTAGTAAGTATGTTGGTGATTGTAGCCCTAGTCTTGTTAACACCCATTTCTGTAAAATTTTATTTAAGTACAGAAACAGTAGAAAAAAGAGAAATGGAAGTTGTGCATATTACATAAAATAATTTCAGTCAGGTAAATCTTAGAAAATCTTGAACAGATCATCATCTGTTGTTCCTCTGTGTTTTCAGAGAATAAAAACATTTTTGAGGACTAAAATCTACTTGTCTTTAACTGGTTAGCTGAAGCTATGGAATATAACATGGTTTGGTACTGATAAATCACAGTTAGAAGTTAAATTAATTTTTTGTGAGGCTTTCAAATGATTGACAGGTGTTGGATAACAAAGTTACATGCTGTATTACTTTTTTTAAAAAATATGTTAACAGAGAGCCAAAATGACTTCTAACAGTGTTTTTGGAATTTAGAAACAGGTTCAGCTGTCAGAGCCAGATTTGTAACTTTTTGTTAAAAATGTGGGCAAACTATATTGGGTTGTATAAATGATTCTGAGATCTATTGGGAAATTCTATTCATTCTTATTTCATAATACTTAATGGGATTTTTAAATATTTCTAATGCGGACCACTCCCTTTAAATATATATGGATGTTCTGTAACACTGATCTTCAGTTGATGGGCTGTGACCCACAAGGGAGAACACCTTGGTGTAATGGCGGTTGCACCGGAAGCATCACTACCCCCATTCTATGTGTGTTTGGAAAAGGAGAAGGATGGGCTGGGGGAGATAAAAATGTCAAAACAAGTCAAAATGTAAAAGTGGGCCCCAAGTTGATGCCTATAGCTCTGTAGAAGTCAATAGAGGTTCAGAGACTACAAGCACTGGTAGTATCTAGATAAGTGAGGTGTTGCTCAGTTTGGAGTTGTCTCTGGCTATGCAAGATGTAACACGGGTTATTTGCAGAAGTCTTATCCTTTGTCTATAAGGAGTACCTTTTGGACCTTTCCTTAAAAGGGATTGCAATTGCAAGGGGTAGTCACTTTGCCAGTGGCACTATATTTCCATCTCCAACATAAGGAAGGTAATGGGGGTAACCTCATTGCCATAGCCCTTTTCATTTATCAGCAAAGCTCTGAAGAAAAGAAGTATAAAGTCTCTGAACAGAGAATGGGAAACAAAAAACAGAAAAAGAGTAACTGAAATGACAGGGCATTTAAACTACTCAAAGTGTTATGGGAAAGTAAATGAGGGACTTTTGTTGCTCATCACATGATGTCACAAGCATTACAGTGATAGCTGCAGTTGCAGAAGGCAAAATAGTATTTTCCTAGCAATACTATTCCCAGTAGTCATGTATGGCTGTGAGAGTTGGACTATAAGGAAGGCCGAGCGCCAAAGAATAGATTCTTTTGAACTATGGTGCTGGAGAAGACTCTTGAGAGTCCCTTGGACTGCAAGAAGATCAAATCAGTCAATCCTAAAAGAAATCAACCCTGACTGTTCCCTGGAAGGCCAGATAATGAAACTGAAGCTCAAATACTTTGGCCACCAAATGAGAAGGGAGCACTCACTGGAGAAGACCCTGATGCTGGGAAAGACTGAAGGTCACAGAAGACGGGGACGGCAAAGGATGAGATGGTTAGACAGTGTCATAGATGCAACGAACATGAAATTAAGCAAACTTCAGAGGACGGCGGAAGACAGGAAGGTCTGGCGTGATCTGGTCCATGGGGTCGTGAAGAGTCGGACTCGACTGTGTGACTGAACAACAACAAAAAGCAATTGTGTGGAAAGTGCAGTTTTTCAAGAACTGATATAGTAGATTGGAAAATGCTGTTTGGATCCCCTGTGTGCACTTGCCATGTACAAAACCAACTATATCTAGAAAGGGTATGTAGGTGCTCTGGCAGATTAAACAAGTGACTAATCAGTGACTGATACACATTTCAAATTAGGGTCATTCTCAAGAGGATTGTTGAAGTTAACAACTAATTTTCTGCACTGAGCAGTTATAAATACATGTGCTAACTACTGACTATATATTGTCTGCATAAGCAAACATGGCTGATAATTGGCAGTCAGTGTTACTGATTCAAACAGCCCTATGTTTTCTGACTGGAATGTGCAATCCCTCATAAAGTCAACCTAATTCTGCTCTTTATTACTTGTATAGGAAACTTATTTTTGTGCACCAGATTTCACATATGGAATAGACAAGTTGCAGGCCCATGAGGAACTGAAAGAGGAAAAAACTATTTGTGCATGCCTATACTGCCCCTTCTACTCCACCCCACCCCCAGTTTAGGATTCTCTAAGGGGCTAGAGCAGACTGACTTTTCTTTGCACTGGTTATTAGCTGCTCAGCCTTTGGTACTCCTGGAGCCTGTTTTGGCCTCACCAACTAGTTTGGGGTTTTTTTGTTTGTTTGTTCACATAGTTTCTGCATACTTGGGAAGTCCCCTAGATACATAGTAACTTTCCTTGTCTCGGTGTCCCGGTTGTGCTGCTTTTGTGTATGACATGAGATCCACCCTCTTAGTTAAAATAAAAGTCTTGGCTCATAAGGAATTTGAAAATCTACATTTCTCAAAAATATCTCCCACCACTATGTTCTCACAGGCTTAAACAGGTTCTCCCCGCTTCCCTGACCTCTTATATATTTAACTGACAGGTACTTTCAACATTCTGTTCCTTTTGGGGCATTTTTAATGCTAATCATACTTTTAAAAATATTTTTTGCCTTTGGGTTAATATGAAGTCCCCCAATATCAACATCTGTCCAGTTTTGATGCTTTCATCATCTGCATGGAGGACAGCCAGCTTACTATTAGATGTAGTGATGGTTTCTGGAATCCAATTATTTGAATAACAATGCAATACTATGAGAGATACTCGGGTCTAAACCCACTGATATTGCAGTATAAGGGTGCTTCCAGATTATAGCTTTCTCCAGGTAACATGATTTGCAAGGAAGGCAGACATCAACTGTGGTGATTGCCATGCAGTTCACTAGTAGTGCAAGTGAACATAGGAATGTGATTATAGTATGTCAGGAAAGTGTAGGCAGGAGTGAACTGAAATGTTAGCCATTGTTTCAGAGAAAAGTACTTCAAGTGCTCTTCTAAAATGTTATGGTTAGTTCATGAATTATTAAAAGAAAGCTGGGGCATGTGCTTAAAAATCAATACATGATCAATTTATCAGAATTTGAACATTTTATTCCATTATTCTGACTCAGGGCCATAGCCAGCCTTCCTTACTGAGTGGGACATAAAAAATGAATGAAAAAACAGTGATTTCATCACCACAAACAAATTTTTTTAGAACCTTCTAACCAAGCCCAAGTATTTATGTACATTTTAGTGCCTATGAATTGTTAGCATTAGAAGCACATAAGTTGAAAAGCAGTTATTTTAAAGTTTAGCCAGGAGCTTTCCCCACTTGTAGTAAACATCTTTCTAAAACAAACTATAACTTTTTAAAGGTGCCCCTTTACCCCTCCCTTTAAGTACTGTGCCATACTCATTCCTTTAGATAAAGAGAGGTTTTTCAGAATCACTTTAATATGATAAGGAGGATAGTGATCTTGCAAAAATATCAGGAGGATGATTCCTAGATCAGGTAAATGGAGTTGGGACCTTTACCACTTTTGTTGAGTATCCATCTACTTTTTAAAATTCTAAATGTTCTTATTCTATAAAGAAGCTCTCACTCTTTAATACTATAAATTAAAAACACTGTTTTCCAAAAAATGGTTAGATGAATTAGGGCTTTGGAAGGGGAAGTGTAGATTCTGGATTCACCTTGATTATGACCCTGTTGTGACTGCTAGTTACTGAAGGAACCAGAATTTAGTTGAATTACAGTTGTTATTGATGCAATATTATTCTTAGGTGACACTATGAACAATGCTAATAACTTTTAATTGTCCTTTTCCCTGTATTTTAGATACTTTTTTAATGTTTATGTCTATTTTAGTACTATATTTTGTGAACAATGTGTACCTATAATTAATTAGAGACAAAAGCATTTTTGTGCATATACCTTTATTATAAGTAACTCATCAATAACTGCAGCAACTGGTAGCACTCAAAACTGGGTAGAATTTGGTATTGAATTTGGTATTGATAAATCTGGGTTCAAATTGTTGAGCACATATTAACTCACTAGTGAATGGAAGTCAGGTGATTATGTACCATATTCCAGGCATGTCCAACTTCGAACAGGTAGTGATCTATTTTTTTCCGGCCAAAAGCGCCGGTGATCTACCACCATGAAAATAAAGTTTCAAATTAGTTTCAAATTAGATTTTAACCCACTAAAGTTGGGTTCCGCCACCCCCCCTATTTATAATGCACCTTCTGTCATTTACTGGTAAGCAAAATAAGCAAAAACAAAACAGAGAGACGAAGATCCAGAAAGAACTGCAAGCATTTATTTATTTTTATTGACATAACTTTCTTTAACTGTCTCAATAACTTTTATTCAGAGTTATTTGTGTTAAATGTAGGCTGATCTTGCGCAATCTTTAAAACTTCGCTCTTGCTCATTAGTGAGACCAAGTGGGGCTGGTGATCTACATCTGACCCCTCCGCGATCTACTGGTAGATCACGACCTACCTGTTGGACATACCTGCCATATTCTGTTACCTGTCTGTAAAATGGGAATATTCATAATGTACAAAATTGGTGCAAGGAAAAATGAGATGAAGCTTAAAAAGTTTTGCGTGAAGGACTATTGCTCCAGTGTGCTCTTTCTCCATAGACAATGGACTTTAGCTCCATCTTTTTGTTTTGTGTAGGGTGTTTTTGACAGTGACTGGTACACATCTCGGAACCTTATTGGAGAAGCAGATATCATTGTGATTAAATACTCTGTAAATGAAAAGTCTTCATTTCAAGAAGTAAAGGATATTTATGCGCCCCTGATTAAAAAAGCATTAAAACACTGTTCAGTTCCAGTCATAATTTCTGCTGTTGGTGCAAGACAAAACGGTATGTGCTGGAGCTTGAGTTAAACATAAAAATATTAGTATGAAGCTAAATGTTGCAGAAATCATGGGATGAAAAGAATTATGCTACTTGTCCAGTGATGATAAATTAGACATATCTACAGAGTTGATAAAATGTAATTTAATATATAGTCAGAAAATTGTCTCCTGTTGGAAAGATCCACTGCAGTCACGAGTCCTGTTCCAGAATTGTACATTTACATCCTGTTTGGCTTGTATGCTTACACTGTTATTGGAGGTAGGCCAGGAAATGCAAGTTTGCCAGTTGGTTTCAAAATTACATCCCTTGCAATGGAATCCTAAGCAGAGTGACACCCTTCTAAATCCACTGAAGTCAATGGGTGTCACTCTGCTTGGGATAATATTGTTAATGCTTTAATGTTCTGTAGATGTCATTAATTGGTATTGCTAGCATAATAGGAACACTGCTGATGAGGCAAAATACTCCTTACTGCTTTGAAAAAATGTGTCAGTATAAAAGATCATGTAGTCTATGGAGATCATTTTATTTTTATGACCTATGCTGTGCATATGTTTTTCTAGACAGGAAGATTTTAAATCTGTGTGGTAGTACCAATTGATTTAAATGTGAAAAATAAAGTAAAAGTAAAACTGAAATATAATCTCACTACAATGATATACGTCCAGTAGCACAATGAGTCCAGTAGCACCTTTAAGACCAACAAAGTTTTATAACTAATTTTAGCATGCCACAATTAAGGATACATTTGCCCATCAATCTCCAAATTTGACATATTTATTTCCTTCACAGTGTTTCCCCCCAGAATTAAACCCAAACAAATGATAACCATATAAACTAAGCTTGTTATTCCTGTTTGGTCCTTGAATATGTTAACCATCTTCATGCTGTATGCTAATTTACTGCTCATTCTATATGTATGGACTGGTAATTTCTGTTTCATTGTATCTGAAGAAGTATGTGTGCACATGAAAGTTTATACCTTGAATAAAACTTTGTTGGTCTTAAAAGGTTCCACTGGACTCAAGTTTTGTTCTGCTGCTTCAGACCAATGCAGCTACCCACCTGAATTTTTCTATGCATTGTTACTATGCCAATCACATGTCTTTCCAATGGAATGTGGTGGTTAGGTCATGTAAACCCTATTCCAGCTTCATGGGATTGGTTTATGTAAAAGCAGCTTCCAAAAGGCTGGGATAACATTGTAAAAGGCTTTGACTTGCTTGTAATGAAATTAATAGCATGTTGCACTTCACTTATGGAAACCCATTTTTCAATGCCTTCTCAGTTTTGTAGCTCCTACTTTACAGTTTGCTGTTGTGGCAAAATATTGGTATGAGCTATAAAAGGGATAAAAGAATGCTTGTGATACTCTGAAACAATGTAGACATGCAATGATTTTTCACATTTGATTTCTCTCAGGGCTTTTTTTCTAGAAAAAGCCCAGCAGGAACTCATTAACATAATAGGCCACACCCAACAGCAGAAATCTATTAGCATATTAGCCCACACCCCTGACAGCACAAAAGGAAATTTTAAAAGGACTGTGATCTGAATGTCCCCCCCAATCTTGTTCATGCAGATCGGCTTACCATTTAAAAACAGACTCCCTGTGAGGTAGGTGTGGCTGAGAGAGCTCTTTCGAGGACTGATCTTGAGAGAACAGCTCTGAAAGAACTTGTGATTGACCCAAGGTCACAGCAGCAGCTGCAAGTAGAAGAATGGGGAATCAAACCCAGTTCTCCCAGATTAGAGCCCATGCTCCTAACCACTACACCAAACTGTAACTCAAAACATTAAGAAGCAAATATAAGAAACATAGGACACCCTCTCCACCACATCAGAGCCTTCAAGCTCTACTTCAGACATTAGGAAAATTACAACAGAAAGAAAATTATAACTTCCAACCACACAAGGTGAGAAATATAAAATGCTTTTCATATAGATCAAATACTAAAAAACATAATTGTACAGTTGTGTCTATAACTCTGTTTAAAAGAAGAAAAGCCAGGCACTTATAGGATGAATGTACATCATATTTCCAAGAAAAATCAGCATAACCAAAAAGTGTTTGTTTTTTTAAAGTCAGACTTTCAGAATACAGTTCAAACCTGTTAGGTGCCAAATCTCCATTTCCAAGAACTGAGCAAACTGCCTGGTGTTTTCTTCCTCCCCTGGCCCATTCCAGAGATAGATGGTTATAAAAGTTTTGTCCCAAAAGAATAAGGTCAAATACATTCTAGCTTCATGTGTCAAGGGGTATGTGGACCCACAGCACGCAAATATCTGGCTGGACCTCCAGTACCTCTGTAGATTTTAGAAGGGAAAAGTAACACCAACTTTTACAAAAGTTCTTTCATTTCAAAAGCTATGGTGATCTCTTATCATTCGAAGGACGATCCTTTCAAACTTCCGAAGGTTTAAAAACATAAGTTTGGTGAAAAGTTCAAACACAGAGAATTGTAACCTATTTGAAGTTCTGATCTTTTTACAAAAACACTGAGATAAAAGATAGTCCAAGGCCCTACTTGCCGTTAGGGGAATAAAATAAAATAAAAATGTTCCCAGAACCTTCTACCCTTCCTCCCAACTCTGTTCACTTCCCAGCGTGCGGACTCACTTTCAGTTTCCAACACACATGCACACACAACACACACACCCCTCGCCAGAGAAGGACTCATGCCACAGGCATGTGTGTGTGGAACGCTTTCAAGCCCTCCACACCACTTTCGACTGCTGCCATATACAGTGGACATAACACTGGCTGTGCTCCCATATGTTCTTTGCTTGAGTCTTCCTGAGATCTTGCTGTGCACTAGGATGGGAGAGCCCTCTTCCCTGATTCGGGCCAGCATCTCCTGAGACGTTTTGCAATAATTTGACCACTAGTCGGTCCAAAGAGCATAGTAATCTCTCTCGACTGATGCCATGTGCCTGCTTGAACTCTTCCTAGTCCCCGTTTCCTCTTTTTTTAACCCTTAGAAGTTGTCCATTGTGACGCTCTGTAGGCTGGATGACCTAGTCTAGCCTCCAGTGTGAAGACAGTCATTCGCCTGGGGTGCAACAGGGCATTGTACGCTTAGCACTCGAGCTTTAATGCAAAGTATTTCAGGACATTTTGACACAGACTCACACACACACACCTACCGCCTCGGGAGCCGGGCAGGCACAGCAGCACCCTGAGGTCGGACAGTCAGTGCCAGGTGTTGCGGAGCAGCTGCAGAGGGGATGTGGGGCCCTGCTGCAGCAAGAGCATGCCGCCCCACAGCCAGCCCTGTAGCCAGACGCAGGCCACGGGCAGCACGTGCCAGCCGCACATTCCAGTAGCAGGCGGCGTTGGCATGCCGGACGCCTAAAAGACAGCTGCGCAGCTCCCCTCCCCCTCCTCGCCTCTGCTTTCGCCCCAATCCTGGCGGCAGCGGCGCAGCACCAGAGCCAGCGAGCTCAGCATCAGCTGCACAGTCCGCCCCGGAGGCAGCGGTGGCATCCTGGTGGCGAGGGAGGGGCAGCAGCAGCAAATTTCGCCTGGCTCTAGCTTCTCTGCACTGGGGGCGGGGCTGCATCTTGAGAGGCTGCTTCTCCATTGTGGGGGGCGTGGCCAACTCAGACGCCAGCCAGAACACCGTTCCGGTGCATTCTGGCCCCCAAATACCCTTGATTTTTCTACCTCTTGATGAGGTGTATAAAGGTCTCTTGCAAACATCACTTCCCTGATCTTGTAGATGAGCAAAGCCCAATGTTATTTCATAACTGTGCTGCTGTTTCCCACACTTCTGACCACTGAGGAACATTTCTGTTCTGAAGGAAAATTGCAGGCATATGTGGAAACATTTCCTTTTCTTTCCTCCAGTAAAAACTCTATGATGCATAGATCTTGAGCATTGAGAAATGTTTATTTTAATGTGTGGGAATAAATTTTCAGCATGCAAGGAGCCCATGGCTTCTAATACTGCAGAAATCAAAATTATAGACAGGTAATTTTGCTACCTTTCTAGTGTTACTGATTAGATGACCTAGTCCCATCTGCAGCAAAATTATCCAGCCCTAACAGACTAGAAAGAGGCCAGGCTATGAATTATACAGGTGGCTACTTTGGACGCACAGGAAAATGAAACATTTTAAATACTTTATGCTTTAAAAGTTATCTAGTATGCCCCAGCATGTACTTTGGGAATTTTGAGGCAGTATCCTACCACTCATGGAATGCAGAGTTTTCCCATTTCCCCCAATTTCCCTTTTCCACCTCTGTTAAGGACCTCTGTTCTTCTAAACTATGCATTCAAAAGTAGAAGGGGAGTACACTGTACTGTTTCTCAGCTGGAAGCATTTGCCAAAAGTTTCTTAGTTTAGTAATCACTCATACATTGCCAAGCCTTTGTCCATTATGTTGCTGTACAATTGCAGCTACATTAAGAGACATTATATAATGTAACTTCTGTAATGCAGTCTTTTAACACTTGAATTCTTAAACTTGGTTGTATTATGTAGTTTTATTCTGCTTGTTCTCTTTGCACACTGTTTTCTTATTTTGAAGCCACTGTTTGGAAAGCTATTTCCTCTGATTTTGAATTAAAACACAATTCCTTCTTCACTCTGATGAAGCTGTACTGAATGGCAGGACAAAGGAAAAAGGGAAGACTTGCTACATAGCTGATAGGTGTTGAGAGGTCTGTGTGTACTCCTTGATGTTGAGAATGTTGTACAGAATGAAATGCAGAAACTAGCTGAGTTACAATTTAGTATTTTTATGGAAAAGGATTGCAGACTTCTGTTACTAGTTATATGTCATAAGAACATAAGAACATAAGAGACGCCAATGTTGGATCAGGCCAAAGGCCCATCCAGTCCAACACTCTGTGTCACACAGTGGCCAGAAATACCAGTGCCATCAGGAGGTCCAGCAGTGGGGCCAGGACATTAGAAGCCCTCCCACTGTTGACCCCCCCCCCCAAGCACCAAGAAGACAGAGCATCACTTGCCCCAGAGCCCCTAGCTATACCTTGTGGCTAATAGCCACTGATGGACCTCTGCTCCATATGCTTATCTAATTCCCTTTTGAAGCCGTCCATGCTTGTAGCACCCACCACTTCCTGTGGCAGTGAATTCCATGTGTTAATCACTCTTTGGGTGAAGAAGTACTTCCTTTTATCCGTTCTAACCCGACCGCTCTGCAGTTTCATGGAGTGCCCACGAGTCGGCATTGGGAACTACCAGAAAGCACACTATGGACCACTTTTTAAGAATCGCAATACTATACCACAATACTATTCTATGGCTTGTTGCCGTAACAAATGCTTCATTCATTCATTCATTCATTCATTCATTCATTCATTCATTCATTCATTCATACCACAATACTATACACATTGTGGTATAGTATAAAAGTAACTCAGGTTTTAATCACTTAAACTTTTTTCCTCAGTGTTTTAATTTCCATTATTTCTATAGGTTTAATTATGATAAAAGTATGATAAAAGATAGTGCTGGGGAGGAGCCAGCACTCATGGTACATATTGACACTAACAATGTGGGAAAATGTAGTCGGAGGAAAAATTTAGGCTGCTAGGCAGGAGACTCAAGGCCAGGACATCTAAGGTAGCCTTCTCAGAAATACTGCCTGTTCCACAAGCAGGGACAGCTAGACAGGCATAAATTAGGAGTCTCAATGTGTAGATGAAACAATGGTGTAGGGAGGAAGGATTTAAGTTTGTTTGGCACTGGGATGCTTTTAGGAACAAGCAGGACCTGTACAAAGGAGATGGCCTACACTTGTCCCAAGAAGGTGGCAGAGCAGTTTTTAAACTAAATCCTGGGGGAAAGCGGACAGGAGATGAAATGTCTCTCGTTTGGGATGGCTCATCTCTAAGAGATGAAGGGGTAGCTGTTATTGTTCTAGAGAAAGTGGATTAGGAGTGGTCACTGAGGGTGACAAACACTATTGACTGCCTGGCAAGGTCTAGAGGCCACAGAAGGAAGGTTGCAGGCCTAACATGCCTGGGGAATTATAGATGTTTATATGCAAATGCTAGAAGTGTCCGAGGTAAAATGGGGGAGCTGAAATGTTTAGTGTCAGAGGGGAACATAGACATTGGGGACATTCCAGAAACTTGGTGGGCTGAGGATAATCAGTGGGAGACAGTGATTCCTGGGTATAAATTATGTCAGAAGGATAGGAAGGGGAAGGTCAGAGGTGGAGTGGTTCTGTATGTCAGAGAGGGTATACAGCCCAGTAAAACTGAGAATCTAAGAGAAATAGGTTTGCTTACAGAAATGCTGTGGGTGGAAATAGTAGGCCCAAAAGGAAGCTTAACCAAGGCTGGCTGTGAAGAGCTCAAGAAGACCTCCACAAACTGGGTGAGTGGGTGACAATGTGGCAAATGAAGTTCAGTGTTGGTAAGTGTAAGATAATGTACATTGGGACAAAAAATCCCAACTTCAAGTATAGGCTAATGGGGTCTGAACTTGCTGAGACTGAGAGGGAAAAGGATTGTGGGGTTGTAGTGGATAGCTCAATGAAAGTCAACCCATATTTTATTTGGTGATATGCCCTGTTAGCCGCCCTGAGCCTCCGGGGAGGGCGGGATAAAAATGTGAATAATAAATAAAATAAGTAAATAAACCCAGTGTGCTGCAGTGGAGAAAAGGCAAACTCTGTGTTAGAGATTATTAGGAAAGGGATTGAGAATAAAATGGCCCATATTATTTATTTATTTATTTATTTATTTATTTGTTAGATTTATACCCCGCCCTCCCCAGCAGGCTCAGGGCGGCTACAACAAAGGCAATTGCCATAACAACAGTTAAAACATCATAAAACAATCATTACACAATAAAAACAATCATTAAGTAAAGTGCGGTGCTCTTGATGTTAAAATGTTTTTCTCAGTCCAAGATGCCTCTTATAGTTAACCTAACCTGACAGCATGCATTCTTTTCTCATTTGGAATAATGTGTACAGTTCTGGTTATCTTCAAAGAACATTGCAGAGCTGGAAAAAGTAGAGGAGGGCAACCAAGACGATTAGGGGATTGGAGCATCTTCCCTATGAGGAAAGGCTGAAGAGTCTGGGACTTTTCCGTTTAGAAAACAGACAACTAAAGGGGGACATGATAGAGGTTTATAAAATTATGCATGAGATGGAGAGAGCTGACAAAGAACCTTTTCTCCATCTCCCAAAATAGTAGAACTCAAGGGCATCCAATGAAACTGATGGACAGGACAGACAAAAGGAAATAGGACTTTACACAGAGAGTTATTCAAATGTGGAATTTGCTGCCAGAGGATGTGATAGCCACGGGGTAAACAGCTTTAAAAGGGGATTAGATAGATTCATGGAGGATAAGCCTTATCAATGGCTACTAGCCATGGTGACTGGTGACTCTGAATCTCAGAGCCAAGAAGCAACATCTGGGGAAGGCCTCGGCCTCTATGCCCTGTTGTTGGCCTTCCAGAGAAACTGGTTGGCCACTGTGTGAGACAGGATGCTGGACTAGGGCTCTTCTTATGTTCTTGACTCCGGGAGTTCGTTATTGCCCACCAGATCAAAGGTTAGAAGAACTGCAGGTTAGAGGGTGATTTAAGAATTAAGTGTCTCATCTTCAGCTATATTTATTGCTAAGAATAAGGCCCGTTGTGGAAATAAATACAATGAGCTCTAGAAAGAGGCTCTGTGAGAGTGCCCCACCCTTGGGCACTCAGCATCAATTTGCTGTGGCAACCTCAGCATGGTATAATGACACAGAGTTCACCATTTTCTCCAGAGGAACTGATCTCTGCTACCTGAAGAGTAGTTGTAATTCTGTGATCTAGGAATTGATCTCTGCTACCTGAAGAGTAGTTGTAATTCTGTGATCTCCAGCCCCCCCCCCAGAGATTGGCAACAATGGCTCTCCAGGAGGCAATGGTTGGTTTGGAGGGTGAAGTCTATGGCATTATACTGTCTGAGGCCCCACCCCTCCTCAAACCTCACCCTCTCCAGGCTCCACCCCTCAAATCGCCAGGAATTTCCGAACCTGGTGTTGGCAACTCTATCTCCTTCCCAGCCAAACATCAACCTGCCATTATCTGCCCCTCACTCTTCAGCTTTCTGTCTCCCCACCCCACCTGCAGCCTTTACCATGCTCTGAAGCCCTGACTGCTACGTCACATTGGCTGTCATAGGGGGGCCATTTCAGCAGAGTATAAGGACACAGAGTCCACCATTTTCTCCAGGGGAACTGATCTCTGCCATCTGGAGAGCAGTTGTAATTCTGAGTGATCTCCAGCCTTCACCTGGAGATTGGCAACAATGGTTCCTCAGGAGGAAAAGTACAGTTTTTCTCTGCAATGGGCACCAGAGCAGCATACATCATTCTCCTCTCCCCCTTTTGAGTTGCACAACAACCCTGTGAGGTAGGTTAGGCTGAAAGTCTGTGAGTGGTCCAAAATCACCCATTCAGCTTCCACAGCAAGAACCTGGGTCTAGCAGACCCTGCTCTGAAGCGCTGACTGCTACACCTAGGGTAGGCAACCTCCAGGTGGAGCCTGAAGATTGCTAGGTTTCACAACTGAACTCCAGAGAACAGATCTCTACCCCCACAGATAAAATAACTGCTTTGGAGGGTGGGCTCTATGGCATTCTGTTCAGCTGAGGCCTCTCCCCTCCCCAAACCCTGGCTTCCGTAGACTCAACCATAAAATCTCCAGGAATTTCCCTACGTGAAGCTGGCAACCCTAGTCAGGACTGGCCCCAATGTGTTTTCTCCTAAAGTCCAAAATAGGCATAGAAAGGGTCTCCCCCCCTGCCTTTTACTAACAGAACCAAGCTCGGTTGCTTCGCAACAGGCACTGCGGGGAAAGTAGGGTTGCCAGCTCTGACTAGGGAAATACCTGGAGATTTGGGTGGCGGATCCTGTGGAGGGCAGTGTTTGGGGAGGGAAAGGACTCAACAGGATATAATGCCATAGAGTCTACCCTCCAAAGCAGCCATTTTCTCCAGGGGAACTAACTGATCTCTGTCATCTGGAGATCAATTGTAACAGCAGGAAATCTCCAGGTCCCATGTGGAGATTGGCAATCCTAGGGGAAAGTCAGCCGCACAGCAGGGGGTTGAAGAGAATGGTTTGACAGCTGCTGGCCCACCTCAAGAGCCAGCCAGCCATAGCGGAGCCAAGCAGGAGAGAGCTGTTTGACAGTTTATTCTGACAGGAAAGTGTCCAAGCTGGCAGTGGGTGAGGGAGGGAGTTACGTTGAAAGTCTGTGACTGGTCCAAAATCACAGCTTCCACAGCAGACCCTGCTCTGAAGTGCTAACTGCTATGCCTAGGGTAGCCAACCTCCAGGTGGAGCCTGAAGATCACTGGGTATCACAACTGAACTCCAGACAACAGATCTACACCTCCCCCCAGATAAAATAACTGTTCTGGAGGATGGGCTCTATGACATTCTGTTCAGCTGAGGCCTTTTCCCTCCCCAAACTCTGGCTTCCTTAGACTGGCTTCCTTAGACACAGAATATCCAGGAATTTCCCAACCTGGAGCTGGCAACCCTAGTGAGGACTGGCCCCAATGAGTTCTTCACAAAGGCCTGGAAAGGGTTTCCTTCCATTGTCTTTTTACTGGCAGAACCAAGCTTGGTTGCCTACCAACAGCCACTGAGGGAAAAGTTAGTCCCACAGAAAAGCCAAGCAGGAGAAGTGTCTTCGTCAGGAGAGACAGCCGTTTTCCAGTTATTCTGACGGAACGGTGGCTGAAGTGGGAGTGGGCGGGGAAGAGGAGCAGACCCACCACCCAGCCAGTGGCACATGAGTACTCTTGAGTGGTGGCTGGTGGGCCAATGGCTGATGGAGTGCATTGCACAGCCAATGGGAGAGCTGGAAGCGGCCAATATGCTAAGAGGATTATTATTCAGAGATTTATTTACTTCATTTATGTCCCAGCTTTCTCCCCAGTGGGGACTAAAGCAGTGTGCATTATTCTTCTCTCCTCCTTTTTCTCCTCACATCAACCCTGTGAGGTAGGTTAGGCTGATAGTATGTGATTGGTCCAAAGTCACCTGGTGAGCTTCCACAGCAAGATGGGGATTCAAACCTGCATCTCTCAGACCCTACTCTGAAGCTCTGACTGCTATACCACACTGGCTTTCATAGGGTGGCTGCTTCTGGACAGTAGCAAAAAGCTAGGCCTAGTTGAGTCATGCAAGTCAGGTGGTATCATGTCAGCCAGAGATTGCTGTTAGGCTTGGTTCCAATGAGCCTTCCCTCAAAAGCCAAAACAGCCCTGAAAAGGACCATGCCCCCTCTCGCTGCCTTTTATTCACAGAAGCCAACCCTTGGAATACTGTGGTTGCCTAGCAATGGCTGCTGAAGGAATCCATTTGTTAAAGCTACAGGCTCTCTTTTTATCATTTGGGGGCTTTTTAACCTCCTGTTGCGGGAGCGTGAATGTAGCGGTCCACGACCAGCCCTTAGGCAAGTCAGCACCCTTATGGACTTTCCAGCCTCCCAGCCTTACCAGCTCTTTGCTGCAGTTCTTGCTGCTCTTGCCCCTTATAGTAACCACACTGCACAGTCCAGTGGTACACTATGTACAAGGGTTTTATTCACAAGATATACAGACAAACTGCTTTGCCAGACACTCAGTTTCATCAGAAGAGATGTACATGGCTTCTATACAAGACCTATATACAAAGTTCCACCAATCAGCTGTAAGCTGAGTCATGGTGACTGCTCACTGTCCAGTGCCAGTCATAACCGGTTAGAACCAGGCTTATCACACCACCTGCTGACAGGTAGCTGTCAGATAGCTGTCAGTTAGATCACACTGATCTTCCTACTGGAGATTAACTTACAACACCTCCCCCCAAGTATTTTTTGTTCAGGTTGTTCAGGTTTGTATAAAGATCTGTCTTGCTTATTCACAGCTCCAGTCACTGGATTTGGCCAACTTTGCTATTAGAATATATGATTTTATGTTTAATTACAATGGAAATAAATAGACTGACATTACATATGAAAAAGGAACTTGTTTCAAGACTAAAATCATTTTGTTTCTCAGTGGTTTGTATGATTATGTCATTAATAAGTTATCCACTGCACTTCATTGGAATATGTGTTAACAGTTTTAACTGTGGTTTCCAGCATTTTAAGTTTATAATAATATATATGAGCTGACATTTATGAAATTTATGTTGATAATTATGATCGTCCTCATTAGTAGTGTAATCCCTGATGTTATTCTGGAAATTATTTACCTAGAATACTTGAGGGCAATTAATATATAAAGTACTTGGCAGCACGTATGCTGATGGCGATGCCTGTGCAGGCTCACATTCAGCCACTGCTGCACCAACTGCATTGGCTGCCAATAGAGTACTGGATCCAGTTCAAGGTTTTGGTGTTAACCTTCAAAGCCCTATATGGCCAGGGACCTGCATATCATTGATATCACCTCTCCCCATATGTGCCCCACAGACAGTGTGCTCAGCTGACCAACATCTGCTGGTTGTCCCCAGCCCCAAGGATGTCTGGCTTTCTCTGCCCTGGCCTCAACCTGGTGGAACAAGCTCCCACTTGAGATCAGTGCCCTGCGGGATCTGTAACCATTCCACAGGGCCTTCAAAATGGAGCAGCTCTGCTGGGCTCTCGGTTGAGGCAGCTTACATCCAAGTCTATCTCTGCCCCGCCCCCCCGCCCCCGAAAATGCTCAGCCATAACTGAGCATTCCTATTGAGACTTCCGTTCTGATTGTTGTTTTATCACTGTTTTAAAATACTGTTTTTTAAACTGTTTAATTTATATTTTGTTATGGTCCCAACTTTTGTGTGACCTTGTAACCCACCTTGAGTCTGCTTGTGGGGAGAGTGGGATAGAAATTGAAATAAATAAATAAATAAATTGTGCTATATGTTAGTCAAACTGTACGGAGCAAACAAATCACCTTGAAAATTATACATAGATAAAGAATTTGATATCTGCTAGAAAATAACTCAATGTATAATGAATAGGGCATAGGCTTCCCACTCTTGACGGGTGCCATCAACACCAGTGCAGTCTCTCAAGAGTTTGGTAGTGATCTTGGACACCTCCTTGAATATGGAGGCCCAAGTCATACATATTGCCAGGCTAGCGTTTTTCCATCTGTGCCAGGCTCAGCACAAGCTCAGCTGTGCCTGGCCCCTCTCCTGTTGCCCCCTGACCTAGCCATGGCAGTCCATGTAATGGTTACCTCCAGGCTAGACTACTGTAACTTGCTTTACACTGGCCTGCACTTGAGACTGACCCGGAAGCTCCAGCTGATCCAGAATGCGACTCTGCAAGTTCTGATGGGAATGTCATGGATGGCTCATATACAACCAGTACACTGACTTCCAGTGGAGTATTGAGGCAAGTTCAAGGTTTTGGTATTGACCTTCAAGGCCTTGAGCGGTCAGGGATCAACATATCTATGGGATCCTCTCCCCCTCTATGTCCCCAGGAGAGTGTTACACTCCTTGGGGAACCATTTGCTGGTAGTCCCCGGCCCCAAGACACCCAGCTGTCCTCGACCAGGGCCAGGGTCTTTTCGGTCCTGGTCCCAAATTGGTAGAACTCTCTGCTGAACACCATCAGGGCCCTGTGGGACCTTATGCAATTCTGTGGGGCCTGTAAGGCAGAGATATTCTGACAGGCTTTCGGTTGAGGACAGCGATGGTTACCATCTTGGCTGGCACGCTCTTCTGCTCTTTATACTCACCTGCCCCTCTTCCCCCCTACCCATGAAGTGGTCAGCAGTCAGTAATCAGAAATAATTGGAAATTGCCATCTGAGTTTTTTAGATTAGTGGCATTAATGCTATTCAGATGTTTTATTCTATGTTTGAATGTTTTTATCGTTATTGTACATTGCCCAGAGCCCTGCAGTAGCAGGGAATGGGTGATCCATAGGTCTAATAATGATGATGATGATGATGGTTTAATGAAATTAAAATAAATGTGGTTTATATATTTCCCCCCTGTCATTGTAAGGTAATAATTTATTTGGAAAGATTGATAATTTGAATATGCAGTAAAAGCTGTGTTATCTGGCACCTGGTTACCTGGCAAACTCGGTCAACCAGCATGCTGGCTGCCACTGCCTGTTCTCATGGTGGAGCAAGCTGTGCAGCGGTGGAGCAGGCTGTGAGTCCCCAGCCATAGGACCAGTTTACTGCTGCCAAATGGGCAATGCCTACGGCCAGAATCCTTCTGCTTCCCCCTTACTCCCTGACCCCATGCCACTGGTTTGGCCCTTTACATCCCTGCCTGGCGCACAGCTAATTGGTAGCATGAGGGCAGGAGACACATTTGGGCCATGGGTGTCCCCTGCTCACACCTATGCCAAACAAGTGGCACCCATGGCCAGGAGTCTACTGAGACCTGCTGCCTACTCCTTCTCTGACTGCTGTCAGGCTGTGGAGGAAGAGGTAGTAAGTCCATGCTTTGGCTGCCAAAACTGGCATTTTTGGTTAACCAATGATGTCAGTTAACAAAACTCTTACTGTAGAAGGGTGTTGAACATGTTATACAAATAGATTCCCAGTCAAAAAAATTGAAGTCAAAATCAGGAGGAAGGTCTTAGTGTTTTAATTGCAATCAAGACACCTAAAGACAGTTAAGCCAAACCAGCCTGTCAAAAATTGACTGCTTTCTCAACACAATCAGGAAGTACATGAAATTTTATACTTGAAATGATATAGTCATGAAGATAACATTCAAAAAGCATAATTGACTACAAAGAACAATGCATCATTTGAGTAATAATCCACTTATTGGTAAAATGTAAAGAAGGGTGTGTCTAAATAATATCTTAAAATGTTTACTTAACCTAACCTGAATAATATTGGCCAAGGGTTCTTTATACCCAAACAAAGGTGTTTTTTTCTTATACGAAGCTAAAATCCCTTTTAACCCAGACACTGCAAAGTTTTACCCTAAGCAACTAAAAACCATGAACTCTATGCCTATCTTCTATACCAAAAGAATGTTGTTTTCTTGTCTCTAGCATCAGCTAGAAAATCAATCTAACCTACAAGAGGAAGGCCTACTATTTAATAGGCCTTCATTACATCCTAATACAATCTTACTTAGGAGAAAAATCTATAAAACCAGAAAAATATGAATAATCAGAAGAAGAAAAAATCTTTATATTCCCATTCATACTACAAATCTCCCCCTTGGTACAGTGACCATATACAGGCTCACTGCTACCACTATAAATCTCTATGCGACAATGGCTTCATCATAATGTGGTCCCCTGAGGGAGCAGATGATGGGAATAATGCCTGACAACAATTTGAACAAAAAGGAAGGCATTGAATACAAAAGCAAAATCCAAACAGAAACAGAATGCCAAGAAAAATAAAAACAAGGCATGTTTTCATAGTTGCTCGCAAACCACTGAACCAGAGGTCATTTCGGGGGGGAACGCGGGGGAACACAGTTCCCCCGGGTGAGGTACGAGGGGGCGGGGCACATGACGAAGTCCCGCCGGCCTTGCAGGTCCACCGCCGGGCCCCTCATGGGGCTCAGCAGTGGAGCTGCAAGGCCGGCGGTGGCGGCCGGGACCGTTGGGGGCGGGGTGTGTGGCCTTATGACACATTTCCGGTGACGTCAGGGGGTGTGGCCTTATGACACACTTCCGGTGATGTCAGGGTGTGTGGCATATGCTAATGAGTTATGCTAATGAGTTCCCCTAGCTCTTTTTCTACGAAATGACCCCTGCACTGAACCAATCTCCAAACCAGTCATTCCACCAGTTATTATCTGAGATAGTCACCCTATATGATGTCTTTGAGATCCTTAATGCAATTTTCAATAGACCTGGAGTGATCACTAAGATTCAGACAGCACGTCCATTCAAAGTCTTCACAGCCATGATTAACATGTAAAAGAAGATAATCTATGGCCATAGGATTCCGCATAGCCGCTTTCTCAGTAGCTTGCAAGTCACGTAACATTTCTCCCAAAGCTTGAGAAGTATCAATTATGCTGAGAAGCAACAAGCTGTAGCATTTAAATTCCTGGAAGTCTTAATAGTTAATCTAGGAACTATGGCGAGAGAAACTGCTAAAGCGATTAAATGAGCATCAGGATTACAATTCTCATCTAAGTGTATAAGGCTCCTTTTCTCTCTAGTGATATTAAAATGTTTCATCCAAGGCACTACAAGTGGCATTAATCAACCAAAACTACAAGGTCCACCCTTGGCAAAAGCTGGAATATAAGAATACACCATTTTCCCCACAGGATGAGGTTAACCTGACCGGGGAAGAACGTTTTTTATATTTTTTGATCAATTTTTGGAGACCAGGTGCTAGGATAAGGTGGGAAAAACCTTTACGTACTGTTGTTGTATGTCCACATGCTAAGTGTGAATGGGCCCTGATATATAACTGGAATGGGGCTCTTTTGCAATGTACTTGGTATTACAGACACTACCCTGTTGATTTTTGGAATTTTAGGGTGAAGTACATCCTATTACTCGATGGATATGGTGATTGGGAAAGCTATAAGGGAACTTGGAAAATAGAGCTGAAAGAGTCTTTTAATCCTTTATCTGCTTGTGAAACAGCCCCTTGGGATATTTTTGATTTTTACCCTACCAATTGGGAAACAGAATCTTTTCTAGATATCAGTACCACACATGGGCAGGAATGGTGGGGTGACTGAGGCTTTGAGTTTTTTTATTGTTGGTATCGCCAGTATATAACTCCTAGAGGAATTTTGAGACCTGATAGGTCACCAACAGATTATAGGAGCCATCCTGATTTATCCACTTGGTGTAATCCTGTCACACATTGGGAAGATGGAATGGAATTATTTTAGATTCCTCCTCTTTCCCCTTTTTAATGTTTTTGTTTTACAGACACACATGCATCAGTTTGAATGGGATTATTCACACAATGTTTGGTTAAATTTGGCATATAGTCTAAAGTTCTCTGCCTTTTGTCTTCATAATGGCTTGGATGCCAAGGAGGTTTTCACTTCATGTTCATGGGGGATCCCTACTAGTTCTAAGTATTTATAAGAGAACACCATTCACAATTCTATTTATACATGGGGGAATTTTACAACTACCCTGGATCAGAATACACATAGTCCTCTGAAGCACCCAGACACTGGGTCATTCTACCAAAAGAGAGAGATTTGGAATTTTTAATTCCTGGTGGCAGCAGAAATCTACTAAGTTCATGTGCACAGAGTGTGGTTTAAAGGAGAAACAGTCTCCCCAATAAGCAGGATACCTCAAAGCCTTTATTTTCTTCCACTGGCTGAGGCTCCTCCCTGAAGGGAGGGAAGAAATGAGAGTTTGCTTTCTTGGGCTGCCTCAGTCGCACAGGTAGGGTTGCCAGCCTCCAGGTGGGGCCTGGAGATCTCCCGCTTTTACCACTGATCTCCAGCCGACAGAGATCAGCTCCCCTGGAGAAAATGGCTGCTTTGAAGGGTGGACTCTATGGCATTGTACTATGCGGAGGCCCCTCCCCTCCCCAAATCACACCCTCTCCTGGCTCCACCCCCAAAGTCTCCAGGTATTTTCCATTTCAGACTTGGCAACCCTACGCACAGGAGAAATACCAAGCACCTTTAAGACCAACTAAGTTTTGTTCAACGTATGAGCTTTTGTGTGCCTTGCTACAGTGTGTGTGTGTTTTGTGGGCTTTTTATGCCAGGGCTCTCCTGGGTGTGACTGGGTTCCCTCCCCCTTTTCACTGTATTCATGCCCTCCTGATCCAGTCTTTCTCAGTAAGAAAGCAATGTGAACTGTTCAGAAGAGGAATAACAACAAGCCAGTGAGGTGGATTAGACTGAGTGTGTGTGTCCAGACCAAGTTCACACCCTTTGTAGGAAGTTGTAGTTATTTCTCTGGGGAAGAGTATAGTTTTGTAGACAAACACATGACCCTCAGTTTGTGTTAGGATGCCTTCTTATGTTCTCGACCAGTACATGAAGCAATGAATGTACAAAAGGTTGTTTCCCCGTGGGTTCTAGGCTAAGAACACGGAGCATGAGATTTCTGTAATAAATGTCAATAAATCAAAAGTAGGTTTGCGGCTTACAGATACAAACCTGAACAGCATATTCAAGATTGCTACCGCACAGACATTTTGATGCAATAATTCAGAACAGAGGTGTCAGTTATCAGAGACTGTTAAATAGACAAAATATTGCAAGAGTGCTAGTGTTTTAAGTATGTTTTATTTAAAGTTTAATTTTTTAAAAATTTTGTTTGTCTGTGTCCTTTATAAAGTTTTTATCTCTGCTACCTGGCATTAACTCTGCCAAACTCTGTCATGCAACGGACATGAAATTGAGCCAACTTCAGAGGACGGCGGAAGACAGGAGGGCCTGGCGGGAGCTGGTCCATGGGGTCGCGAAGAGTCTGTGCGACTCGACTGTGCGACTGAACAACAACAACAACCTGGCATTACATTTTATGACACACATGGCCCAACAAGGTCTCATTTATGGCAGATCTGGCCCTCATAACAAATGAGTTTGACACCCCTGGGCTAGATTGTTTCATGGTCGGCTGGCATATTTTTGCCTTTATAAAGCCTAGGACCGATAAGAGGGGGAATTCTTATGTTTCTGGAAGATGCATTCATCTGTGACCTTCTGAGTTGACTAAGCGACTTTGACTTTTTTCCTCATCAGACTCTTTAAGTTAAGACTTAGGATGTAATAAGCTTACACATTTGAGTCATTTGTTTTTCCATGGTATAGAGATTAACAGTGGCAGATTCTAATCTGGAGAAATGGGTTTGATTCCCTACTGCTTCACATGAAGTCTGCTGGGTGACCTTGGGCCAGTCATAGTTCTCTCAGAATTCTCTCAGCTCCACCTACTTCACAAGGTCCTGTTGTGGAAAGAATAAGGGAAGGTGATTGTAAACCACTTTGGGACTCCTTAAGGTGGAGAAAAGCAGGATATAAAAACATCTCCTCCTAAATAATGTGAAAATAATATGGGTCCAGTGTTCCTTAACTAACAGCATTTATTTCCAGTATAAGCTATCATGTCTGCAAATATTTGTTTATAATGTTTGTCTGCAGGACCCTAGTGAAGCTTAACTAGGCAGAAAGGCAGAATACTAAAGAATACTGATGTTATATTAATTTTGCCAAGTATGATTGAGTGAAAATTGTTTTGACAAGACCTTGCAAAGTGGCAATGTTTTTCTCAGTATTTGTTTTCTAATTTATTACAATCTTCATTATCATTAAAATTGATACTAAATTTTTGATATTTTGAAAAATGAGGAAAACAAAATAGTGCACTTAATGTTTGGAGACAACAGTTGTGTCATACACAGTTATCATCTATGTATAGTTAATATGCATTAGTTTATACAGGACCTGTCTCTTACAATGCAATCCTGTGTAGAGTTACTCCATTGATATTAGTAGGCTTAGATGTGAGTAACTATGCATAGGATTGCACTGCCAATATTATAAATAGGCGAGAGAAAAACCATTTTGAAACTCAGCTAGAGTGTTTTACATTATTAAAAAACAGCTACTTCTATGTAATTGCTTATTTATTGTGATATTATAATATTCTAAAAATGTCAGAGAAAACTCGTAATGGAGGACAGACAGTCATAAAGTGAACATAGTTTCAGAGGGTATCCATGTTGGTCCTCAGCAGAATATCTAAATTTGATTCCGGTATCAGACATGAGAAGAAGGGAGCTTTGACTCTCAAAAGCTTATACCCTGAAACTCTTGTTGGTCTCTAAGATGCTACTGGACTCGAATCCAGCTGATCTTCTTCGTGGTCTCTGTGCACCACAACCATGGGATTATGCGCCTGCACTGATCTGAATTGGTGGTATACAAAGCTCACAATGAGATTTTCGTGCCTCCCTCCCAGGCACGCACGGGAACCCCACTATGCATGCCCAAAGTTCTCTTCTGACCGCTGCGCTGTTAACAGCTTGTTTCTGCCAGTTGGTGAAGAAGTATTTGTTTTTCTCATGAGGGATTTCTAAATCCTTTTTTCTTTCTTCGTTTTTCTTTACTTTAAAGACTTAAATTTTTTTTGAGGGTTGCCGTTACCTCATGCCTTTCCGCCCCCCCCCCCGAGGTAAATTTTCTTCGCCTCACCTGAGGGCTCCTTTCTTTTTGTGCCATTCTGTATTTTTATGGCCAAAAAGTGGGGGTGTTTTAAATGGTGTGTCAGCTGCGGCAGTAAACTTGCCCTCAAGGATGGACACACACTTTTTATTCTCTGCCTTAGAGAAACCCATTGTCCGGAGACTTGTCGCCATTGCTCAAAGTTCTCCAATCAGACCCATTAAAACAGGGCCACGAGACTTTGGGTGGCACTTTGGGAGTCCGCATTGGCTCCGTTGCTGGGTGAAAAGATGTCTGCTGAGATCCTGTCAGACGCTCAACCAATGGCGCCTCCGTCAACATCAGACGACACTTCGACATTGGTCCCACGGCACCATTCTAAATCAGGATAAGCATGTTACAGAGAAGTCTTCTCTTAAAAAGACCACACATAAGTCTCACGATCTGAGTGGCATCGGCGTGCAAATGGGCTCTGCATTACCCCCTTCTAAGCGGGCGCAACCCAATGTCGATAACCCTCTTGTGTCAGAGCTGCCTCTGATGCAACAACTACCTCCAGTTGAGGTGCTGGACTCGCCCATTTGGCAGCTGAACCCCCCGGTATCGGAGGTCTCTATGGATAGTAGACCCATTTCGATCTCGCCCTCCGGAGTCAATGAGGTCATCCCACGCAGATCTCTGAGAGATCGTTCTCCGTCGGCATCATCGTGGGCTAGCGATTGATCTAGACTGGACTCTTGTTATCGTTGTCCTCGATCTAGATCCCCTCGGCATGGGGAGCATCGATATCGATTGGAGGAGTGTTCTGAATACGGTCATTCCGGATCCAGGCTCTCCTATTCGCCCAGGCAGGAGTTAAGACCACATTCCCCGACCTACTTTGAACCACCTGTCCCACCTCCATGGGACCATCAGCAGCACATGCCTTATTGGTTCAGCTCATATCCAGTCTTGACATCAATGCCATGCCTGACACCGAGGCGATAGTCAGACTGGGACCATGGGTCATGTCGTTCACGTTCTCCCCAATGTAAATCCAAACCTTCCACATCTCTCTCCAAACCTCCGGAAGAACCTTGTCGCCCGCCCTCTCCTTTCCATTCCTCCCCTGCTTTACCATCACAGACCGCACCGATATTGGACACTACTACCCGAAGGGCTGATGTATCCTTGCTACCGACACCAGGGTCGCCTTCTGGATCCTCCGACTCAGATTCCAGTGCCGAGGACTTGGATGGGCCCAATTCAACAGGGGGTCCTTCACCCAAGCCTACGGTGTCTGACAACCTTCCAATCTCACCTTCAGAAGACCTTTCTTCTTACGGAGATTTGGTCAAAAGGATGGGACTTTCCTTAGGGCTGTCGATAATCCAACCCCAACCATTGGTGTCGGACTCTGTCTTCGATGTCGTGCAACTCGACACCTCCACAGCAGTCACCCTCCCCATATCGACCGTCCTTCTCCAGGCAGCAAAGGCTCCGTGGGATAAACTATCCCTGTGTCTTCCAGGAGGCTGGATCATATGTATAAGGTCCAGGAGACAGAGGCTGGTTTTCTACATGTCCATCCTAAACCCAATTCCATGGTCGTGTCCTCTTCCGCTAAGAGTAAACGTACCCTTGCTACACCTTCTGATAAGGAGGGGAAAAAGTTGGATTCGTTCGGCCAATGTTTTTATTCAGCTGGAGCTCTAGGAATTAAAATGTCTAATTATATTGCTTGCATGGGCCGTTATGAGTACTTGCTCTGGGAGTGCTTTACCGATCTCTTGACCTCACTACCTGATGACAAACATCAAGAGGCCAGGAAGCTGCAGAAGGAAGGGTTGTTACTTTCTAAGCAGATCATCAATAATTCCAAACATGCCTTGGACATGTTTTCCAAGACGATGTCTTCCGCAGTCGCCCTCTGTAGGCACTCCTGGCTTAGAACCACCTCAGTTCCTGCCGACACTAGGGCATACATAGAGGACTTTCTTTTTGATGGACAAGGTCTCTTTCACGCTTTGACAGATTTGGCCCTGCAAGACATGGACGAGCATTAAAGCGTCTCGGTCATTGGGGGTCTCTGCCCCTTCTAGGCCTTTCAGACCCTGCTCTTGGTCACATTACAACTCTAGGTGCCAGTACACTAAATCATCACCAGATGGAGGATATAGGACATGTCAGTCCCCATCTGGGAATAGACAGCAATATCAATCTAGACAACGGTACGGCTCTGGACTCCAACAGGTCAGACCGAAACCACCCAAACCTGGCAATCAAGGCCTTTGACTTCCACCTGTCTACCTCTTCCTACCCTACCCACCTCCATCCCTATCTACATGCCTGGACCACCATTGTGTCAGACCAATGGGTCTTTTCCATCTTGACCAGTGGCTATTCCATCGAATTTCTGGAACTCCCACCTCTTCCTGTAGTCATCACCATGCCCCCATCGTCATTCCTCCTCGAAGAGGTCGCCACACTTCTATTGAAGGGTGCCATAGAACCCATGCCCCTAGACCACCAGGGCCTCGGTTTTTATTCCCGGTACTTTGTGGTACCCAAAAGGGACGGTGGGCAGAGGTCGATCTTAGACCTTTGCGTCCTCAACACCTATATACGATACCAGAAATTCAAGATGACATCTCTACTGGTCATTCTACCTCTCCTGTCCCAGGGTTGCTGGATGGCCACTCTCGACCTCAAGGATGCCTATTTCCATTTGACTTTACACCCCTCCCATCAAAAATATCTCCAATTCACGATAGGAGGCAGCCACTATCAATACAGAAGTCTACCGTTTGGCCTCAGCACAGCACTGTGGGTCTTCACCAAGACGATGGTGGTCGTTGTGGCACACCTCCGCCTCTGTGGTCTGACGGGGTTCCCATATCTAGATGTCTGGCTTCTCGTCGCGCCTTCCAGGGCCCTTCTCATACAGCATGTGTCTCAGGCCCTCGATGTCCTTCGTTGCCTCAGTCTCTGGGTCAACTACAAAAAGTCACAGCTGGTTCTGTCTCAGAGAGTGCAGTTCATAGGGGCAATATGGGACGTAGCAGAGAGTGCAGTTCATAGGGCAATATGGGAAGGAAGCTTTCCTGCCCTGGGACAGAGCCCTCACTCTAGCCGCCCTTGCAGAACAGGTTCGGCTATACGACACGTCGTCTGCTTTCCACATTCAGCACCTTCTGGGCCTCATGGCAGCTATGACTGCAGTCCTTCGCTTCGCAAGACTGCGAATGTGTCCACTTCAGCTCTGGTTCCTAAGGCACTTCAAGCCCCTACGAATGAGCCAGTCGGTTAGTCTCTCTCCATCACAGGAAGCACGCAACTCCATCACAGGAAGCACGCAACTACCAGTGTCTGGTGGACACTGACAGACAACCTGATATGGGGCATCCCTTTCCATTCCATCACTCCTGGTCTCACCCTCACAACCGACGCCTCGCTGTGGGAATGGGGAGCCCACCTCAACGGCCTCTCCGTAAGTCACAGGTGAGATGCCTTGACTTCTACAAATCACATCAGTTTTTTAGAACTTCTGGCAATCAAGCTAGCCCTCCAATGTTTTCAGCCCCTTCTCATGGGGAAATGCGTGTCTGTGTTGACCAACAATACAACGGCCCTCTCTTACATCAACAGACAGGGTGGAACGGTCTCCCGCAGTCTATGTCGCCTGGCTCTGGACTTTTGGGCCTGCTGTATGCCTCTGCACATTTTCCCCATTGCCTCATACATAATTGGCAATACCAATGTGCATGCAGACCTACTCAGCAGGGGTCTCTCTCAGCGTCACGACTGGGAACTGGACTTACCTACGTCCCATATTCTGAAACTGGGGTATGCCTCGCGTCAACGTGTTCACCACCAGGTGCAATGCAAAGTACGCCCTATTCTGCTGCAGAGGGGCGCGTGATCCCAGGGCCTTGGGAGACGGGCTCGTTTACCCTTGGAGCAACAACTTCCTTTACATGTTCCCTCCTCTGCTGCTGTTGCTGAGGACGGTCCAAAGGCTCATGAGGGTTCACACAAAATGCATCCTCATCGCCCCCTGGTGGCCGAGACAACCCTGTTTCGCCAACCTCCTTTCGCTGACAGGGACTGCCATCTCCTCCCACAGGTGCCAGATCTGCTCCTAGTGGGGAATGGCGCTCTTCTGTTCCATGAGGTCCACAAGCTCAGACTAACAGCTTATCTTGTGGAAGTTTGACATTTTCAGATAGAGTTACTACTCTGTTACTCAATGCCAGGAAGGACTCTACCCGACATTCCTACAGTGGGAAGTGGGCTCGTTTCTTAGCCTTCTTACAGCCCTCAGACGTACCCCTGGCTTCTGTGGAGCGGTACCTAATTCTGGAATTTTTGTTTTCGCTGGCAAAAAAGGGCCTCTCACACTCCACAATTAGAGTCTACTTGTTGGCTCTTTCTGCCTACCATTCGGGTACCGAGGGTCTCTCTGTCTTCTCTCACCTGATCTCAAAGAAATTCCTGAAGGGTCTGCTCCACTTATATTCGCCAATCCTGCCTAAAGTGGTCTTCGAGTTCCATCTCAGCTCAGAGATCTTCTTGCTGAACTTCTTTCCTAGCCCAAAGGATGGCCAACAGCGTCTCCTCCATGCACTAGATGTTAAGAGGGCACTACTTTTCTACCTTGACAGAACACATTCAAGTAGGAGGGACAATCACTTATTTGTCTCCTACTCCAGTCACTCCGTGGGACAAAAGATCTCAGCACAACGTCTTTCCAAATGGATTGTTGAGACTATTAAGCTGTGCTACCAGTTGCCTAAACGCCCGTTGCCCTTGCCTGTGCGAGCGCATTCCAGAAGATCCATGGCTACATCTACAGCCTTTTTGAAGGGTGCTTCCCTGTCGGTGATCTGTGGGGCTGCGACATGGTCTACTCCAAACACTTTCATCAAGCACTACGCTGTTGATGTTCGTGAATGCCACAGAGTGGACCTTGGTTATCTAGTCCTTTCGTCGGCAGAGCACTGAGTGTACGACAGCACCCACCTCCAGGTGAGCCACTGCTTTTCAATTTCCCATGGGTGTGATGTGCAGAGACCACAAAGAAGATAAACAAGTTGCTTACCTGTAACTGATGATCTTCGAGTGGTCATCTGTGCAGTCACACCACCCGCCCTTCCTTCCCCACTGCTGTCACTTCAGTACTTTTCTCCGGTTATTAACATGACAGCGGTCAGAAGGAACTGGCGGGATGTTTGCGCCCCACCTCTTTGGGCATGCACAGTGGGGTTCCCACGCGTGCCTGGGTGGGAGGCGCGAAAATCCCATTGTGAGCTTTGTATACCACTGATTCGGATCAGCTCAGGCGCATAATCCCATGGGTGTGACTGCACAGATGACCACTCAAAGATCATCAGTTACAGGTAAGCAACCTGTTTTTATAAAGTGAAACAATTTAAGTGTGATTCCAAGGAATTGAACTTTTCCTCTCTTCTATGTATGAAACCTATTTTCTTGTAATGCCAAAACAATAATTTCTGTAAACATTTATGTATCAGAGGAGATCTTTGTCTAAGTATATAATAATCAGTTATCAGTAGATACCAGTATAACCATAACTTATCAGGTAAATCTCAAATAATGGGATACATTTCAAAAACTGTATGCAAGAAATAACAAGAATATTTAAGGCAGTATTTAGTTTCAAATGAAAATAATGATACTGCCATAGGGACAAGTCCAGAGCACAAGTGTTCCATGTACTATTAACTGATTAAAGCCCTTTATTTTATTGGCTTGATTTATTATGAATTACCTTGTATAATTTAGAAGCTACTAAAGAAAGAAAGACTAATGAAATATCTTGTATAATTTTTTTTCTCAGAAGTTCCTTGCACTTGTCCTTTGTGTATCTCAGACAGAAGGAGCTGTGTTACAGCTTCTGAAGGTATTCAGCTTGCTAAAGAACTAGGAGCTACTTATCTGGAACTGCACAGTCTTAATGATTTCTACATAGGAAAATATTTTGGAGGAGTGGTAAGTAGAAAATTATAGCAGAACTGTCAGATGGTAAATTGTAACTTCTTAAAATGTTTCTAAAATTGGAACTTGAGTTTTGAGCTGATGCAGACAGGGGTGATTGAGGTAAACTGTGACGACCCCTTAACTGGGGAGGTCTGGTTTCCTTTTAAAAGTGTTCTTTATGTTTTTCTATACTGGGTAATCCGGCTGCCACCAGGAAATTTAAGGCTTTCCAAACCTTTATAATATAATATTCATCACTGGGTAGGTATATCGAGGGTTTAAGCTTTCGAGGAACTATGTGGTCTGAGGAAGGATTCTTTCCAGAGCTGGTATACTTGAATGAAATAGGATTTATTTAAAGAAAGCATAAATACGAGGGTAGAACCAAGTAACTAGTAAAGTAGGTATAACACCCAGTCTGCTCCCTACTGACAGGAATTTTTCCTTAGGTAACTTTGTAACACTTTTTCCTTCAGACCATATACGGTTACTGTTTATTTATACTTCAACTTTTCATAACACACACAAGAAGGTCTCTCCTTCAGACCCCAGAACTAAACTCATCCCACACAGGGATGGGTCTCACTCCTCTCATAAACAGAACTTCTGCTTCTCTCACAGAAATCAGAACTTAACTGATCTTCATCAACTGTCATATCTAACTGACCCTCTTGACAGACGTTCAAATCCTCCACACAGCATCCATTCCAAAACCCCTCCCCCTCTCTATCACTCACCAATCATATCACTTGCCTGATTCCAGCACTCTAGATTATCATCACAGCCATGCAAACCAAACTTTTAAAGCCACACACACACAGTTAAACATGAAATCATTACATAAACATTCCCTGTTCTTACCTGAAACTGACTGACAGTACAGTCCTAGGCAGAACATTGAATTGAAGTTGATGGTGTGGCTCTGTTTAGGCTTGCATTGTGGATGCTTCAGGGAAAAAATACAGTCAGTTTATTGTATTCCTGGTTTTGGTGTGTAATTCATGTTTTTGCACAATGTAATACAGGAAAACACACTAGGTGATGCCGTTTGCACTGTCTGAAATCTCATCATGTGTTTTCTCAGCAATTCTCAGCCATTATGCTATCCTTCTCTCTTCCTTTTTTGAATTTCACACAGTTTTGAGAAAGAAAAGGTACACATGGACAGGAAATGTACAACAATAAGCAAATAAATACTAGGAGAACAAAACTGAAATGTGTTTAAATGTGGCAGAATAATTAGCCTTAATGCATCTTTAGGTTGCTGAGGATTTTATTAAAAAGTTGATGATCATAATATAGATAAGTATGTGCTAGTTAAATAAAAATGGAGGAACTTGGAGACATATAAATAACATCCCTTGAGGCCTCTTGCAGCTTCCCTTTCCTGTTTCTTTTCAGGCAGTTGGGACACAACACATCTCCACAACAAAAAATTTCTCCAGTTTGTAAGGCAAGGTGAAGAAAAACCTCAAACAGCCCCAGTTTGAAATATAGGGGTAACATTCATTGGTCTGATTGGAATTCAGAGATCCTGTGCAGCTTAGCATCTTTCGTCTTTAGTTGTGGGAGATAGTATGACATTTAAACTACATAAATGTGTATAAAGAATATGTGCAGCAGCAACTCCTCTGATTATTTTTCCCTCCAATCTTAGTGATACTTAGTAACACATTTTTTAAAATTTTAGCTGGAATATTTTATGATACAAAGTCTGAATCAAAAGTCAATTGAAAAAATGAAGAAAAGGAAAAAACCCCAGACGTGTCATGAAATTAAGCCACCTCAACTTGAGCAACCAGGTATAATATCTTCTAGCATCTTGAGTTGCTATGTGTTATACTATGTTTCTGTTTGTAATACTAATCAGATAGCATTTTAAAATCATATTTCATATATGTTGCTTAGCACAAAGACTGTATGTTTAATATCTAAGAATATGTTTCTTGTTAATTTGTGTAACTTTCAGGGAAGAGCTTGAACACACAATTCTGAATGCAGTATCTTCTGTACCTGGAAAATTTTGACAGAGGTTTTGACCAGGGCTGAAGTTGGGGGTGGCTTCAAATTTCCTAGCTCCTTTCCCATTTTCCCAGTGGTTACTCTTCCTAGAGAGCCAGTTTGGTGTAGTGGTTAAGTGCGCGGACTCTAATCTGGGAGAACCAGGTTTGATTCCCCATTCCTCCACTTGCACCTCCTGGATGACCTTGGGCAAGCCATAGTCCTGGCACGGCTGTTCTTGAAAAAGAGCAGTTTCTGTCAGAGCTCTCTCAGCCCCACCTACCTCACAGGGTGTCTGTTGTGGGGAGAGGAAGGGAAGGGAGTTTGTAAACTGCTCTGAGACTCCCACTATCTCTGTGTATCATTCACCCCACTTAGGTAACTTTTCTAATCAGGTCTTTTTTTCATATTCCACCAAGGCAAGCAATATGGATAGCTGCCACTAAAACCAGTTCCTGTACAGCTGTAACCCTGAGGCGATTGAATAACAGTACAGCCACAGAATTGTTTCTCTTTGCTGTCTTTTAAGGAAGGTTATTTCATTTTTATTTCATTTCTCACTACCCATTCCAAATTTTTAATTGTTATTTTGATCTGTTTGTTGAAGGGTTTGAAGATTTTTATTATTTATTTTATTTTGTATGATATGAACTGCTTTCACCTTTTTGTCATATAAATGGTTAAAATTAACTGCAGCAATTCAGCCTTCTCTGAGTTGGGACTGGAAAGTCAAAACCAGCAAAAAGTGATATACATCATCAAAGATTAAATTCTAAAATGTTTGGTATATTAATAAAAATAAGGGAAGAATTACAAACTAGATTATAAAAATGCTCAGCAAAATTTTCTTAAATTGAATAAAATGAGCTTACAAGTGTAATGAAGAGGTATTTATTTAGAGCAATCAGGAAAATACCCTTATGTCCTCATTTGATCCTGTCCCAGGAATAAAAATGCTTTTGTTTCATGTTGTACCTAATGCAAGTTTGGTGTTACAAACAGTTCATTCATGATTACTTTTCTAATGTCTCAATTTTGTAGAAAAAATGCCAATCTTAAAAAGTGAAGCCTCGCATTATGATTCCGATTTACATAACCTGTTGTTCTGCTGCCACTGTGTGGATGTGACATTTTATTCTGAAGACTTGAAGGAAGTAGCAGAAGCTCACAGGATTGTCCTATGCTCTGTAAGCCATGTCTTCATGTTATTGTTTAATGTGAAGAGTCCAGATGACATCCAGGATTCCTCTATCATTAGGACAGCTCAGACCCTTTTCGCAGTGAACCAGGAAGCTGCACATCCAGTTTCAAACCAACGTTCATCTTGCAACTCACCAGTAAGAGTCATTGTTAAAGACTCTTTCTTCTGTTCTTGTTTGTCAGACATTCTGCACTTCATTTATTCAGGTATCCTTGTCAGAATGGTTCCAATTGCTTTTTGTCTTTTAGCAGAAAAAAACTATTCACTGCAATAAAGCTGTATCTGGGCTGTACCATTTCAGGACCTAATTATACTACATAGTCCTTGTGCCCTCCAGCCCTGTATCCGCCCTGGTCCTATCAGAATATGGATTCTGTGTTAGGAACTTAATTCTCAGGAATGCAGGGGCCCTATCCAGATCAGGACTACAGTGGGTGGGGAGATGGGCTTAAGCACTATTTTAGCAACCTGAAACAATCAGGGAGAGCCACTGTTTCTCCTGTATTTGCCCTTACATGTACTGATGGCTACTTGTAAGTTTCCCCAGCTGCGCAAATAGTGGCTCCCCAAGGCTGTTTCAGAAGATGGCATGGGGCGGAGACTTATGCCCTCTCTCCCAGTGCACTATGGTCCCGATACAAATTGGGCTGGTGCACATCTGGAAATTAAGTTCCAAGCATGGAATTTCCACTGCTTGTCTGATAGATAAAAGAGCAAGAGAAGGATTCTTTTCTAAGTTTTCCCTTCATGTTGTGCTTTCAACATGCTGTGAGATCATTTTTATACAAAGGAGAATTCATTCATGTGAAACTGCCTACTTGCAATGAAGGAATCAGGTTTAGTACCTCGGTGAGGGTCAAACTAGAAAATATACAAGAAATCTGTGTTCAAAAAACAAAAACAGCCCTTCTTTGAGGAAGGTCTTCTCCTAATTCAAATTGCCTCCCCCCAATTGTAGTTTGCTCCAGGGAGGAAAAACATAGGTACTGTATCTGTCTTTTTTCCTCCCATGAAGCTAATTACTGCCTTGAGGGAAGGGGAGGTTAAACTGGGGAGGGGGGGAAGACAACCCAGCACCCCTTCCCCTAATCTTCACAGCAGCCCACATAGGATTACTGATTAAAAGAACTTTGAGAGATCCTGACTGCAGCTCTCCTGTGTTATATTTAGTTTAACCTTGAGAACTAGACCTTGGTCATATGGTAATTTAAGGCTTACTGACATAGTAGGTACAGTCCAGCAGTTCTATTGTTTTCTGTTAACTCCTTTTGCACAGGATCTTCTATATTATTTCCATGGAAATTTTCACAACACATAACTGGGGCATTTGCTCATATGTGCAGAAGTGCTTCCTTTCACAGAAGAAAACAGCAGGTTACATGTGCATAAGGGGCTTTAAACAATATCCTGTGACTTGACTCCAAGTCACACTGAGCTGAAATTAATTTAATTACCATCACCAGAATTTTTACTGAAAACATCAGGGAGTCCAGGTGGGTCCTGCCAAAAGTTGTGCTTGTGCAATTCAAGTGTACTGGGAACCAAACAAGCCCATTTCCTTCATTATTCTTTGTTTCTGATTTTTATACAGTTTAAAATGTTTGTTGAATTGCACTTTTTCTGTTTGATTGGTTTTAAATTGTAAAAGATGATGATGTATTAGGGTGGAAGTAAGCCCAAAGTGTGGATAGAATTTGGTAAGATAGTTTTTTTGGGGACAGAACTGCTCAGTTCTGTGTAAATATAAGGAATGCTCAAAATTCAGTAGTATTTAAAGGATTGGTGAAAAAGGGGTGCAGTCTTTGTAAATCAGAATTACACAAATATGGACACGTCTACAAGTCTGTTTCATGAAAACAGGCCAGTTATTTGAGACCTTTTATACATCAAAATAGACCCTGAGACTGAACAAAATGCTTGGGAGCAACCACCAAGCTACTCTAAGCTGCAGCTGTTACTGGGGGGGGGGGGAAAGCAGTTTGTACCAGATACTGTAGATCAGGTGTCCCAAACGTGGTGCTTGTGGGAGCCATGGCGCCTACTGACACTTTCTCTGCTGCCTGCCAAGTGATTTTAGGAAGTGGGTGAGGCTGTGTAGAGCTTTTGCCCAGCAAGGCTTTTGATTGACTATTGGAGATCTGATTTGCTGTGCAGATTTTTTTTTTAATGTTGCTTTGGCAGCAGCTGCCACCACAGCAAAAGTTAAGGTGTGGCAATAATTTTGTGGCTGGCTTCACCTCCTGCAGGAACCATTTTGTTGCTGTGCCCACCATGCCATGTCAGAATTCCAAATGTGTCCACAGGCTCAAACAGATTGGGAACCCTTCCTGCAGATCTTGAGGCTCTGTTATGTGGTCTCTTACTATGTGTGCATAGAGGTCTTGTACTCTGAAGGGCTTCTTTAATCAGTGCATCTGAGGAGTAGTTCTGCTCTATACCACTATGGTCAGGCCTCCTGTGCACCACATTTTAGGAAGGATGTTGACAAGCTTCAACATGTCCAGAAGAGGGCAACCAGGATGGTGAGACGGTTGGAATCCAAGTCTTATGAGGAAAGGCTGAAAGAGCTGGGTATGTTTAGCCTGAGAAAGAGAAGGCTTAGAGTGGATATGATTGCAGTCTTCAGATATTTGAAGGGCTGTCATGTAGAAGATGGAGCAGATCTATTCTCTCTTGCTCCGGATTGAAAGACTAGATCCAATGGGTGGAAATTACAAGGGAGTCGATACTGGCTAAATATCAGGAGAAACTTCCTAACTGTAAGAGTGGTTGAGCAGTGGAACAGACTGCCTCGGGAGGTGGTGGATGTTCCTTCGCTGAACGTTTTCAAGCGGAGACTGGATGACCATCTTTTGGGTATGTTGTAGGGCTGTCTTTCGGCTATGCTCCTGCAGAGTGCAGGGGGTTGGACTAGATGACCTGCAAGGTTCCTTCCAGCTCTAACAGTCTATGATTCTATGATTCACCTCATGGGCCATATCCTGTTAGTGGCCATGACACCCAGACAGCCACTATCCATCTAGTCACAATAACGGTGTGTATGATGGGATGAGGCTTGGCTTTTTTGGCATACAAAATAAACTGTATTTAGTGCTACAAAATTTCAGGCCTCCAGCAACCGAAGTGCAAGATATCTGGTCTGTGTGCAACATATTGTTGACAACAATACTTTTATTGTACTTGACTAGCCCACCTTATTATTTCCCCCTCTATTCCCCCAGCTGCTTTCCAGTGGGAACTATTGGAAGAACAAATTAAAAAGAAACTAAAAGATCCTGAGATTGTTGAACTTGTTCTTGAGAAAGTAAAATGTATCTTGAAAATTCCAGGAAAAGTAAGTGACATTATGTTAGTTAGAGCCAGTGTGGTGTATTGGTTAAGAAGAAGAAGAGATTAGGTTTATACCCAACCCTTCACTACCTGAAGGAGTCTCAGAGTGGCTTACAATCTCCTTTCCCTTCCCCTCCCCACAACAGACACTTTGTGAGGTAGGTGAGGCTGAGAGAGCTCTTTTGAGAACTGCTCTTTAAAGAGCAGCTCTGACAGAACTATGGCTTGCCCAAGGTCATCCAACAGCTCTAAGTGGAGGAGTGGGAAATCAAACCCGGTTCTCTCAGATTAGAGTCTGTGCACTTAACCACTACACCAAACTGGCTCTCTTTAATATGTGCTGGTAACAGTTACAGTTTTTGATCTGAAGATCCTTAGGAAAATGCAATCAACAAAACATTGGAGCATTGGACTAGTATCTGGATGACCCCAGGTTCGAATCCCCACTTGTGCCATGGAAGGTCACTGGGTGACCTTGGGCCATTCACACTCTCAGTCTAACCTACCTCACAGGGTTTTTGTGAGGAAAAATGGAGGAGAGGAGAATAACGTTAGCCACTTTGGGTCCTTGTTGAGGAGAAAGGCTGGGTATAAATCAATTAAAGAAAATAAATAAAATAAAATTTTGTCCTGTAAATGCGCTTATTTAAATATGATGGAATGAGAGGAAGTAATGTAGATTTGTTTTGCATCTATTAAGAAAGAATCTTAAAAAGGGGATGTGGTGTGCCAGAGGTTTGCTATGAAGACATTACAACCAGATATGGGTTTCAAGGTGAAATAAAATTTGGTTAATGTGTGGAAGGAATATTCGTTTTGTTTTATGAGATTTGGGCCAAGAAGACCCTGCTGTGGTGCAAGGCAGAATGTTGCCTGACCTAGCAGATTCTGGGTACTGTTAAGGAGACAGACAGATCTGTATGTGTAGTTCCTGTTCATTTTAGAGAGGCTTGCATAGGACAATGTCTAAATGGATTATGCCTAACAAGTGGGAGCCCTCAAGAAACTTGTGAGAGCAGCTATCCCATTCCCCCCACCTTTGCTTCCTTTCCTATCCCTGTACTTCTCTGTCTCTCATTCTTTCTCCATCCCACAACCTGTTCTCTTTCTCTCCTCCATGGCTGTCACTTCCTCTCTCTTTCTTCCCCCCATCACTCTCCCATCCACCTGTCTGCTCCCCCCCCCGCAAAGGAGCAGTAGTGGTGGCAACTCACCAAGGTTCACAATGGATCTCCTAACTACAGAGATCAATTCCCCTTAGGGTTGCCAGCTCTAGGCTTTGAAATTCCTGGAGATTTGGGGGGTCAAACCTTGGGAGGCTGAGATTTGGAGAGAGAAGAAATCTCAGCAGGGTATAATGCCATAGGCTTCACCTTCCAAAGCAGCCATTTTCTCCAGGGAACTGATCTCTGTCATCTGGCAGTTAAAAATGGCTGCTTTGCAGGGTTGAGTCTATGGCGTTATAACACTCTGAGGTCCCTTCCCTCCTCAAATGTCACCCTCCCCAGGCTCCGCCCTTCAGATCACCAGGAATTTCCAAACCTACAGCTGGCAACCCTATCTCCTTCCTATCCAATAGCCAACCACCCTTTATCTGTCCCTCTCTCTTCAGCTTTCCATTGCCTCCCTGCCTCCAGCTTCTGCCTAGGAAACTTTATCCACAGTGGGGACCAAAGTGGCTTACATTATTCTCCTCATCTCCTTTTTATCCACACAACAACCCTGTGAGGTAGGTTAGGTTGAAAGTATGTGACTAGTCCAAAATCACCCAGTCAGCTTTAGGGCTGCCAGCCCCCTGCTTTAGGGGGCTCCAATCTGCCCCAGGTCAGCCCCCAAGAATGATCACCTACCTGGCCACCCCTCTCCTTCCCCTCCTGCCTGATTTAAAGGGCTTCAGCTGATTGGCAGGGACCATGTGGCCTGCTGATCAGCTGAAGGGCCCTTTAAATCTAGCAGGAAGGAGGGAAAGGGGCAGTGGCTTGCCTTTAAAGGGTCTTTTTGTGTGCTGAGTGTGCAGCCTGCGACTGCCCCTCTCCCTTCCTCCCGCTAGATTTAAAGGACCCTGCAAATCAGTTGAAGCCCTTTAAACTGGGCAGGAGAGGAGGGAGGGGGTGGCCGGCCGAGTGGTTGTTCTTGAGGGCTGACCAGGGGCAGATTGGAGCCCCCCAAAGCAGGGGGGGCTTGAGGGCGTACGTGCCCATCCCCAGAATGCCCCCCTCCAATCCCCCCGCCAGAGTGAGGAGGGGACTTGGCAACCCTAGTCAGCTTCCATACCAAGATGGGGATCTAAACCTGGGTCTCAGACCCTACTCTGAGGCGCTAACTGCTACATCCCACTGGCTTTTATAGGGTGGCTGCTGTTGAACAGTAGCACGCAGCCAGGCCTGCCTGAGTCCTGCAGGTCAGGTGGTATCACCCAGAGGTTGTTGCCAGGCCTAGGGATGCCAACCTCCAGGTGGGACCTAGAGCTCCCCCCAGAATTACAACTGCAGACATCTGTCCCCCTGAAGAAAATAGTTGCTTTGGAGGGTAGAGTCTGTGGCATTATACCATACTGAGGCCTCTCCATTCCCCCAAACCCTACACTCCCCAGGCTTCATCACAAAATCTCCAAGAATTTCCCAACCTGCAGCTGGCAACCCTAGTCAGGCCTGGCCCCAGTGAATCCTCCCTCAAAGGCCAAAATGGGCCTGGAAAGGTTCCCTCCCCCTTCCCCTTCCTTTTGCATACCAACAGCCACTGAGGGGATCCATTGTTTAAAACTATAGGTTCTCCTTTGATCATTTTTGGATTTTTTAAACTTCCCAGTTTACATTTTCCTGCAAACCGGGGATCCTTTTCAGGTTTGTATAAAGATGTGTCTTGCCCCTTCACAGGTCCAGTTACTGGATTTAAGTATCCAAAGATGTGGCCAACTTCACTATTAGAAAATTAGTTAGAATCAAAAGTGCCAGACACAAGGTTCTGTATACATACAGGGTTTTTCATATTTCTTCCTGGCAGTAGCCCCTTCCCCCTGAATGTCAGCAGGCCCTTCACAGTAGGACCACATGAGGTATGAGATACTGTTTATTTTTTTAATTTATATTTGTTTAAGCCCTAATTGAGTTTTTAGCCAGCTCTGGGTTGGAAAGGAAATATTTGGTTGCAATTAAATTTCATTTGTTCCATTCCTGTCCGCTGAGGTCAACATGCCATCATTAGAGCAATAACTATTTTATGATTCATGTTTATTGTAAAGGAGATGAAAATTTAAGAAGAATTTTTGAAAATGTGCAATAAGGGTTTCTTAGATCAACTAAAAATAGGATATTATTATTATATAGGGAACAACATAGCTTGACACTTCAAAAGCACTGATGCTTGTATGTTCTGTTTTGTTCTCATGTTCCAGGTTAACAATTCACGAAACTGCAGGTTGTATGTGTCAAAAAGACCCTTGCAGTTATGTAACAGTTCTCTCAGGCTTTTCTTTAATACAACAGTATTAGCTGATGTCATGTTCAAAATACAAGGTACCATATCAAGCTTTTCTGATTTGTTTCCCCACATTTGTTCTGTCACTTTTAAATAATATATAATAGTGTAAAATATCTTCTGATACATTTTTACTGTGCCTTTGATTCCGATACTCTCTTGCTAAAAAACAAAATTGGAAACAAATGTAGACTTTTTTGTTTCGCCTGACATACCCCCAGTAATCGTTATTGACTCTCCTTCTAGAGTTATGTGTTTTTAATTGAATTTTATATTTTCAATTGAGCCAGTTTGGTGTAATGGTCAAGTGTGCAGACTCTAATCTGGGAGAACCGGGCTTGATTCCCCACTCCTCCACTTGCACCTGCTGGATGACCTTGGGCAAGCCATAGTTCTGGCACAGCTGTTCCTGAAAAAGAGCCGTTTCTGTCAGAGCTCTCTCAGTCCCACCTACCTCACAGGGTGTCTGTTGTAGGGAAGGGAAGGGAAAGGAGTTTGTAAACCACTCTGAGACTCCTTTGGGTAGTGAAGGGTGGGGTATAAACCCAATATCTTCTCTTCTTCTGTTTTAACTGTTTTCATGTTTTAATGTTATCTGCCTTGTGGATCCTGATTGGGTGAACAATGTCATAAAATGTTTTAAATAAATAAAAGAGCATACTTTGGTGAGCAATATCTGATATTTATTCTGGCACTGAGCACACTTTGCAAAGAGAAGTGTATATAACTATAAAATACCTCTTTTGGAAGCTGGTTGTTTTAAGAAGCAGAGAATTATCAAAATAACCAGTTCAAAAGAGCTTTTTTCCTTTTACGAGAACCATGTACACTAGTTTGAGTGTCTTAGATGAAGGGCAAGACAAAAATGGATGGATGGGGTATATATACAGACAGTAAAGACCTTATTTGCTATCCTGTGCAGAGTTAGGTAGTTGGATCTGAATGACTTTAGTGTATTTAAGTAGCCTAACTGTATCCAGGATTGCATCTTAGCCTTTTCTACACATATGGGAGTAATGGCAAGTATTTTAATAAACTCCAAATCCCACTTGCATGCAGCTCCTTAATTATTTTGTCTTCGGCTTTGAAAATCCACAGCCAAATCTGACTGTGAACTAGACGCAGGTGTACAAGGGAAAATCTTTTCTTGCTGTTGCTTTCTATATGCAGAGAAACAGACAGTCCTTTGAAAGAAGAACAAAATATAAATGCAACGATTGATGAGACAGACAGCTCAATTCTGAGATCTGTTCTTGAAACAATCCTTGTAGGAAGCAGAGGGAAGAATAGGGCTCAATGATTATCTAAGAGAAAATACTACCAAAATGACACATCTTTTCTCCTTAAAAATAGAATAGCAGTGATTTCCACATTACCTACAGAAACATGTAAAACCCTCAGTCTATGAGTATTTTACTATCTATGAATTGCTATTACCAGAAACAGTAGAAAAGAGTAAGAGTTCAGTAGCACCTTAAAGACGAACACAATTTGTGGTAGGGTATGAGCTTTTCTGAGTCACTGCTCAGTCTTTTCTACTGCTACAGACAGACTAACAGAGCTACCCATCTTGATCTATTATCAGAAATGCATCAATCAAAAACAAGTGTATTTCTTTTCATGAGACTTCATGTTCAAGGATTGTGATTGTGGCTTTTTGTCTTGTCCCTGCCTACGCTCTTATAGGTGCTATTGTGCCAGCTCACAGAGCAGTCCTAGTGGCCCGGTGTGAGGTAATGGCAGCTATGTTTAGTGGTAACTATATGGAATCAAATAGTTTTCTGGTTCCAGTTTTCGGGATTTCCAAGGACACTTTCCTCTCATTTCTGGAGTATCTATACACTGACTCCTGTTGTCCAGGTAAGTGAATATGAACACATGCCAGTATCAAACATCAGGTGCTTCTTATATGGGGAGGGAGGGGGAGGAGGGGCAGTAGATGCCAGAGGGTATCTTTTGTTTCTCTTCTGGAATTGACTAGGACTGCAATCTTCAGAGTAGTTAGTAGGAAGGAAGTTCCACTGAATTATGGGAAGTTCCACTGAATTATGGGATTTAATCTTGACTAAAGAGAGCTAAAGGAGCTGCGGTGGCTCAAGTGGTTAAGACGCTGAACTGCAGGCTGTGGAAGGTCAGTAGTTCAGCAGTTCGAGACCCGGGTGCCGCATGATGTAGTGAGCTCCCGTCTCTAGTTCCAGCTCCTGCCAACCTAGCAGTTCGGAAGCAAGAAATTGCAAGTAGATAAATAGGTACCACTTCGGTGGGAAGGTAACAGCGTTCTGTGAGCCTTGGTGTTTAGTCATGCCGGCCACATGACCACAGAAGCGTCTTTGGACAGCGCTGGCTCTTCGGCTTTGAAACGGAGATGAGAACCACAACCCTAGAGTCAGATTTGACTGGCTTTCGAGCAAGGGAAATTTTACCTTTACCTTTAAAGATAGCACAGTGCTGTAAATCTAATAGCGGATGGGAAGGGTATGTGGATGTCACTTCCCCATGGGAAGGCTATTGAACTCATTCCCCATAGTGCATCTCTAACAGCCCTCAGCAGGGCAGGCATTGCCCTTGTCACACTAAAAAACCACAATCATTTTACCTTGGTTAAGGCACTTCCTTGCTTCACACAGAAATAGTTTGTTGCTCTTACAAAGGCCACAAGTACCTTTTACGCTGGGGTTGTAGAAGAGACGGGCTGATGGATGAGGTGCTGAAGGAACTTGCACACATGGGAAAAAATGTACTTACTAAAAGTCTGGTAGGGGAAAACAGGAACTCTGTGTTGTGGTTTCATAGGAGTGTAAAGAGATTTCAATGGGAAACAACATTCAGGGCCATAAGACCTTTGTATATTTCTCAATAACTAGAGGTTATAACTCGACTAAATAGCACATGGGGGAACTGACTGATTGGAAAATAGCAAATAGGAATTGAAGGGGATAGATTATGCCCTGGTTTTAAAATTATATTTGCAATAAAACGGTTAGTATGCTGATGGTCTTTAGAAAAAGTGTAATTACATTCTTCTTACCATATACTTTATTTCTGATCAGCTAAAAGTGTGATTGAATGGGAAAAGGCATCAATTAAATTTTTATGTTCACTCCTGGAATCCTGGAATAAAGGTAATGGCAAGACAACAACTCTGATTGTGAGATAGAGTGGCAGATAGGACTTCAGTGTCACCACTAAAGTGTTATCTAAAGGGGAGCAGGACTCATGTCCTTGTCAGTGAGTGTTGTGTGACAGCTGAGGCCATGGGCAGCTGAGTGAGTGTGGTGCAGATGTGTGATTGCTGGCCAGTACTGCCTTGCGCAGTGGGATGCCAACAGCAGTTCATGCCCATACTAGGCACTACCAGCCAGCCAGTGTTCCCTCTAAGCTGTGGAGTCTTGTGAGCAGAAATTCCACTTTGTGAGCTACTGGCATTAAAGTTGTGAGCGAGCAATTTGGCTACTGCATAAATCAGTTTGATCTGGAGCCATCCTTCCTGAGCTAAGGTAAAAATGTGTGAGCTGGAGGCTAAAAAACTGTGAGCTAGCTCACACTAACTCAGCTTAGATGGAACACTGCAGTTGCAAATCTGCATGGTGCTGGCTGTGCTACTCTTTGCATCTGCCATTACCATGCAATACTGGCCAGTAAGGGCGTAACACCCCACCTCCCAGTTATTACTCAGTGGTAGCTGCAAAATAATAGTAAACAAACAAGCACTGTATAAATAACGCAGACCATGGAGTGCACAAAGGTCATGCAAGGGAAATTATATTGTAACAAAAGTAAAACTAATAACAATAACAAGGGACCACATATATCAGTAAAGCAAGATTACATCATAAAATGTGCAAGTCCATACATAGTATACATAAGTTCACAAGTAGTTTCACAAATAGTTTGTTTGCTTTACTGATATATGTGGTCCCTTGTTATTGTTATTAGTTTTACTTTTGTTACAATATAATTTCCCTTGCATGACCTTTGTGCACTCCATGGTCTGCGTTATTTATACAGTGCTTGTTTGTTTACTGTACTCAGTGTACTGTGTTATCATGATTGTTTTGGAGCTGCAAAATAATGTAATTGGCTGTTATGGCAAAAAAGAATGCTGCAAACAATTTTTTTATAATTTTATTTGCTAGAGTTTTGCTATCTAAAAAGGAAATACAGATGTGAATGGTTTTTTTATGATCCTGAGAACCTTTTAAGGCATTTTAAATTAAGGCCCATTGATTTAATAACTGTTTTGTACATCACAACTGCAATTCCTCAGATTATGTACAACTATCCCAAGAGGAAAAGGAAAGAACTGCATATGTCATTTAAAAGAAAATCCTTATGTTTAATGCTGTTCATGTGTCTCTTTTCAGTTTTTCCACTTATCTTTTCACCTTCTTTGGTTTCCTTCTTTTACGCAGTTTGAACAAGGAGATAATTTTGTTTTAAAGTACAACTGTGTTGTAATCCATCAGAACAGTCTGTGTATTGCTGTTGGGTTTTCTGGTTAGCAGCTGCAGAAAAAGAAAAAAAAAGTGTGTTTTGTGGCTCTTTTTCTCCCACAGCTAACAATAGGAGCTCCTTGTTTACATAGGATGGGGCAGTTTGGAGCATATCTTATGACACTCTTAAGAGCCTCATTTAGTACCATTTAATTAAAAATCATTTAGCACCATTTAATTCAAAATTGTAAATTTAATGCAGAGAGTTCCAAAGCAGGATTACAGCTGAACATCAAGAATACAAAAGTAAATAATACTAGGGAATTAACTTTAAGGTTGACAATGAAGAAATTGAAATTGTTCAAAATTTTCTATTCCTTGGCTCCATCAACAACCAAAAGGTAGACTGCAACCAAGAAATCAGGAGACTGAGACTGGGAAGGGCAGCCATGAAAGAGCTAGAAGAGATCTTTAAGCATAAGGATTTGTCACTGGTAACCAAGATCAATATAGCCATACTATAGTATTCCCTGTTACTATATATGGGTGTGGAAGTCTGATGATGAAGAAAGCTGACAGGAAGAAAGCTGATTCATTTGAAATGTGGTGTTGGAAGAGAGTTTTACAGATGACATGGACCACCAAAAGGTCAAATAAATGACTAAACTAAGGCTATGGTACTTTAGTCACATTATGAGAACACGTCACAGGAAAACACCATAATGCTAGAATAATTTGAAGGCAGCAGGAAAAGAGGAAGACCTAATATGAGATAGATTGACCCAATAATGGAAGCTACGGCCCTCAGTTTGCAAGATCTGTGCAAGGCTGTTAACGACAGGACGTTTTGGAGGACATTAATTCATAAATTCGCAATAAGTCGGAAGTGACTTGACGGTGCTTAACATACACAATTCAAAACCAGAAGGTTTAAGTTTAGATTCACTTATTTTAGTGGGATTAAACTGGCTGAAATTCAAGTACTTTAGCTAGAGTGGAGTGTGGATTGAGCTACAGTTTAAAGATACTGTGGCTCCGGTCACACGGGCCGGAAAACGTGGGGGGGAGGTGTGGCTATTTGCGGCGGCGCAATTAGATGCGCGACAACGCGCTTAGACATGTTGGCGGCAACCCACGGTTCCGGCCCTCGGTGTATGCACTGCAACGAAGACGGCCGGAGGGAAAGGTCACGCTGGCGCGATCACACCAAAGGAGTCTAGAGGCAGCCCGTGGCAAACTGTTTACTAGTACCTTCGAGGAGGTATTTTTTAATCGCACATTTTCAGCAGCATGCCACAGGTTGACCACGGGTTCGCTCCACTTGCCAGATGTTGTGGTGTGATCGCCCCCGGAAAATCCGCCATTCCATCATGGCTCTCCCTGAACGGGGCCTCTGTTTTCAGAAGGATGCTTTGTGATTGTTTATTTGTAAGTAACCCTTTTGTTACACTGGACACCTACCTGGGCATTAAAACAGTCACTGCTTCATATTTATACACTCATTAGTTGATATCCATGCACAGCTATTTTGGAGGAGTATGAAGCTAGGATCTAGTTTACAGGCATTAGACCTCAAGATCCTTCAAATGGACTGGTAAGCCCAAATTTATAGGAGGAACCTCTAAAAATGTATGCTGGCTGATATACAATAGACTAGCACAGATGTGTATTACTGTGCACTAACATGACATACATTTGATGTTTTTACCAGCCAGCATTCTGCAAGCCATGGCACTCTTGATTTGTGCTGAAATGTACCAGGTGTCAAGACTCCAGCACATCTGTGAACTTTATATCATTACACAGCTCCAGAGTATGCCTAGTAGGGAATTAGCATCAACACGCTTGAGTGTTGTCAGCTTGCTTAGAAAAGCAAAGGTATGTTTCGTCTCATATGAATCTATACTGTTTCAGATATCTGCATGTTAATTTCCATTAATGCTTGATCAGTAACGAGAATTTTCTTTCTTTCTTTGTTTATTTATTTATTACTTCGATTTGTTATCCCGCCCTAACCCCTAAGGGTCTCTGGGCGGCTTACAGAGCGTGCTAATCACATTTTACCGAGTCTAACCTAGGGCCACAGATATACAGGGGTGGTGACAACCCTACCAGGCACCCTTTTTTTTCCCCGGCGGATCTTTTTGATTGTTATCCTATTCTTGCGGGTGGTAGTCGGCGGCGTCCTTTCCTGGTGCTGGTCTTTTGGAGTTCCCTTTCTTCCGGCTGCAGCAATTCATTTCCGGCCAGGACCAACCGCACTTTCGCGCATGCTCCGCTGCGGCCTCTGTCCGATGAGGCTCCGGCCTGCTGCGTTGCTCCGCCTCCGCACCAGCTGGTGCGGCCCCTTCGATCGATCGCTCCTCGCCTTGCCAGCCACCATTTCTTCTCCGCTGCCGCCGCTGACCACTGCTTTGCTTCGCCGCTCGCCGCTGCATCACAGGGACGGGTGCCCCCCCGCTCTAGTAGCAGGTACCCATTAGTCTAATTGCCCTCCAAACAGCCCCGTTGCCAGAGCGACGCATAACGTCACATCCTGGCGACGGCAGTGCAACGCCTGTTGCCATCCCCTGCGGCAGAGCTCCTGTAAAGAATGACGATCCCCCGCCGCGATTCAACGAGACTTGGGAGCCCTAGTAGGCATGTATAGTGGTTAAAGTGTCAGACTGGAACAAATTGGTTTGAATCTCTGCTTTGCCATAAAAACTCTCTGGGTGACTGTGGGCCTGTGCCTGTCACAATCTCTCAACCTAACCAACTTCAAATCTTATTGTTGTGGGGTCAGAGTGGAGGAAGGGAGAAAAACATGTTAAGCCCCTTTGGTCCCAGTTAAGGGAAAAAGTGAGATATTAATTAAATAAATAAAATAATAAACTTTTACACCTCATACCTCAGTCAACACTGCCCCTGTTATGCCTGTTGCCACCATCAAAACCTGTTTGTAGTGAAGCCAACACATAACTACATTGCATATCCTGCATTGTAGGTAGATGAGAATATATTTTATGTATATGGAACCTGTAGATTTGCAACAGTAGAGATATAGATGGGAAGGTGGATATCTTGAAAGATTGTGCTTCCAACTTTTGATAGGGTTCAGCTGATTCTTACTGACTTTGTTAAGAGTCCAGGGGTTATACTGGGTCCAACACTGCTGTTTGAGAAGCAAGTTAATGCAGCACAAAAAGATGCTTCTTTCCAACACAGTCTAGCCCACAAAATAGCCCCCTACACTGATGTGGCTTATATGGTCCTATAAATCCATGCACATCAAGAGTAGACTACAGTAATGCACTCTGCATAGGTCTCCCCTCAAAGTCAACTTGGAGACTCCAGTTAGTGCAGAACACCTCAGTTATTATTAGGACCTAGGTGGAGCATGCATATTACTCCCTGTGACAGAAACAGGCCAGTGAGGCAACCCACTCACCTGAAGACAGAAGGTACACCTCATGAGGAAAGGGTGGACAAGCAGCTTTGAGAAGTCTGCTGCAAAAGGCCAAGTCCAGATGGAGATGGTATGGGCTAACAGCCCTAGAGATCAGTAGACTCAACAGCAGTTAGTAACAGTTGGGAATGGGTGGAGTGGCAAGACAGCTAAGTCAAGGTGCTCATTAAGGCAAGGCTTAAAAGCAGCAGCCAGTTGCTCCTGGGAGTGGCTGATGGAGTAGTGAGGGACAGCTGTGAGCCTTGAGAGAGGAAGGGTCCTGTTAACCACTTCTGTATGACAGTCTGAATAAATGGCTGACAGAACTGACTTGAGAGTCCAATATGTGCTTGGGGAAAACAGGACCAATAAAATCTAGGTCTTTGCCCAGCATGATACAGGCTCCATTGCCTCTCTTCCTATGCTCTGCCACCATGGGTTTGCTCATCTGAGCAGGGCCTTCTGCGGGTGCAAGATCAACGATTGAAAACATGAATGAAAACATTTGGCCAATTAAAAATAAAATTAATTTCTTCACACTAATTTTCTCCAGGCACATCCTTCAGGAAACTTTTAGTGGAAGAAAATAGAAAATGAGATTTAAATAGGGTTGCCAAGTGCCATCTTCACCCCCAGCGGGGGGCTTGGGGGGGCATTACTGGAGGCGGACATCCCTGATGTGATGACGTCACATTGGGGACGTCCCCCCTGCTTGCCTGCTCTTCCAGTGCACCAGCTCCCTGCAGTTAAAGGCGCCCATTTAACTGCAGGCAGCTGGCGTTTCCCTGTGCACCCACCTCCACAGAGATCGGACGCACCAGCTCCCTGCAGTTAAAGGGGCCCCTTTAAGTTCAGGGAGCTGGTGTTTCCACGCACCCGATCTCAGCGAAGATCGGGTGTGTGGCCCGCAGCCACCCCCTCCCTCCTCTCAAGAGAGAAGGGAGAGGGGTGACGGTGGGTGTTGGGGCTTGGGGGCGGGGCCTCCCCTGGCGGCCAGCTGGCCGGCGGCAGGTAGAAGCCCCCAAAAAGCGGGGGACCCCCGCTTTGACAACCCTAGATTTAAATAAGATTTACAGTTTCAGTTCACACATCTGAGAAGTGAAATTGAACAAGGATTTTCAAGATGAAATAGTAAGGATGAGAAATTCCAAATCATCCCTCAAGTCCTAAGACATGCTCCAGGCCAAGATCCACTAAGTGGTTAAGCAGAAATACTACTGTTCAGGACAGTTTAATCCTACTAACTTCAACCAGAATTTCTTGAATTATCTATTTCATGGTGTAGAACCAGCAGTTGTTCAGATAATCTAAATTAACTGATTTATGGGCCATCTTCTTGTGAACTAAGCAGCTGTCTTTGCTTTGGCCCCGCCAACATATACTTCCTCTATACTATTTTTTCTTTGTGTTTTATTTTTATTTCTTTTTCTTGCAGTTTCATAACTCTGATTGCCTTTCAAATTGGCTGCTTCATTTTATTGCTTCTAACTATTTGATCTTCAGTCAGAAACCTGAATTTGGAGACCTTTCAGGTAATTGCCCAATTTGTTTCTTAAACAAGACAGGCTGCATTCCTAAGAACGGTTTCCTGGGAGTAAGCCCCATTGAATAAAACATGATATACTTCCATGTAGACCTACTTAGGATTGCTCCCTCAGACATTTATATTTAGACTCATGAAGTTCTCAGTATCATCAGATGTGCATGTTGGTACTGCTACATCTTTTGCTTTAGTCATAAATGTACTGGCAAGAATTGTGCTTAAATCCCTGAAATCTGACAACTAAGCCACCACCTCACAAAACTAATTGTTTAATGCTGAAACAACTCAACAGGTATACAAATGTTAAGAACAAAACTTTCTGAACACTATTCAAATTCAATCACAGCGTAGAACTTTCTCCAAATTTCATTAATCATGGACCTTATTACTATTCAACTAATGCAGAACTTCATCGAGGTCTGATGAATGAGAAACCCCAATCCAGTCAATAATATCACAATCCAACCAGTAAAGAACTTATTACAGTTCAACTGGTGAGGAACTCCAGCCAGGTCCAGTGAATGTGAAACTCCAATCCAGTTGATACTATCAAAATCCAACTGGTAAAGAACTGCAGAATTCCAATCCAGCAATTCAGTATTCAGTGACAGGATGCTGGCTCCTCATGTACTTTGAACTGTTGTTTACAGTTTAGGTGTGGCTCCACCACAGCTTTTATTTTCACATCTTTTGCTTTAGCAGAGTGGCAGGATGCTTTGCCTACCCGACTTTAAATAAGCTGAAATTTGTCCTTTACCTATACTAAAGAATTGCTGAAGCTTGCTAGGCAAAGGCAAACATGACAGGCAGTTTCATGAAACTATGAGGAAGCTGTGTGAAGAAGAAAACAGGACATGCTACAAAACAAATATGGATGGCTCTTAGATATTAAGAAGCAGGGGACCCACAAGGACTTGCAGGGGGGCATCTCATTTCCCTCTCTCCTCTAAATTTCTTCTTTCCCTTTCCTGAAAGCCCCCATAAGCACTTCCCCCTTTCCTGTTTCCTTCATTCCTTCCCACTCACCAGCCAAACTACTTTCATCTGCCTGCCCTTGTCTTCATCTCCCTCCTTCTCTCCCCTTGACAGCCTCTCCCTGGGAAAACTCTGGCCAGGTTGTGCAATGGCAGTCGCTGAGCAAGGCCCAGTTACCCAGTGCTGGCTGAGCTGGGCCCAGCTGTGTGGTGGGGAATCTTTAAAAACTTGTGGGCACCTCACTTTCCCTGTATCCCCTCCTCACACTCTGTTTTTCTTTCCCTTTTCCTGGCAGCCCAGATATCCTCAACTACCCTGGCTTCTTTCTCTCTTTCCCACCTACCAACTAGCCTACTATTTTTCTGCCCTCATATTCAGCTATATTTATTATTTATTTATTTCATTTATACTCTGCCTTTCACCATAATGGAGACCCAAAGGAGCTTAAATCATTCTCTCCTCCATTTTATCCTTAGAACAACCCTTTGAGTAGGTTAAACTGATAGCATGTGACTGGCCCAAACTTACCCAGCGCCCAGAGAGGCTTCAAAGCAGTGTTAGATTTGAATCTGGGCATTCCAGATCCTAATCTAAAACCATAACTGCCACACTACACTTGCTATTGTGAGGTGACTGTTGTTGAACAGTAATAAGCAGCCAGGTTTGGGTGAGTTATGCAAGACATGTGGTATCAAGTCAGGAAGTGGTTGCAACTAGGCCTGGTACAGTTGCCAAGTCCATCTTCTACCCCCAGCGGGGGACTTTGGGGGCATTCCTGGAGGGGGCAGAGCATCCCCGCCGTGATGACGTCACGTTGGGAACGTCCGCCGCCGCCCCCGCCCGCCTGTGCGCCGTATCTCCAGAAACGGCAGTTCCCTGCACTTAAAGTAGCAGGTGTTTCCCTTTTAAGTGCAGGACCCGGCGTTTCCCCTTTAAGAGCAAAGAGTCGCATTTCCCTTTTAAGTGTACGAAGCTGGCATTTCCCTGCAAGCCTGATCTCAAGCGGAGATCAGGCTTGGGAGGAAACACGGGTTCCACACACTTAAAGGGAGAGGGGTGGCTGTGGGTGTTGGGGGCGGGTAGAACCCCCCCCAAATGGGGGACCCCTGGCAAACTGGGGGGTTTGGCAACCCTAAGGCCTGGCCTCAATGAATCCTCTCTCAAAGGCCAAAGCAGACCTGGAAAGGGCCCCTCAGAGACCTCCCCCCTCCCCCCTGGCTTTTAGTGACAGAAACCAAGCCTTGAAGGCTGGCAATACTGGGGGGGGGGGGGAGTTCCACTGAAGTCATTCATTTCTTAAAGCTACAGGTGCTGTTTCTATTATTTTGCAGTGTTTTAACTTCAACTGCATTTTTTTAAAGATTTCATTTTTCAGGTTTGTAGAAAGATCAGTCTTGTCTGTTCATGGCTCCAGTCTCTAGATATGTGTCCACAGATTTGGCCACATTATTAACTATATTGATGATGAAACTAGAAACCTAACACTTGGAGCCATTTGGGTGAAAAGAAACAAACTTACATGTAATTTATCTGCATGGTACTAAAGAACAACTGAGTTCTATTTAGACATGCTTTGGGGGATTGTAAGACTTGGTTCAGGTCTTTAAAAAACTGCACACTCTGTAGATATGCAGAAAAAATAGGAGTTGGGACATGACTTGCCCTCATAGACCCCCCCCCCCCCAGTCTTCCTGGCTTCACCCAGTAGTTCTGGCTTCATTTTATTCAAATGAGCATTCCAGGATGAGTGAGGCAAATGCGACAGAATGCTGAAAATAGCAGCTGGGAAGAGAGGAGAAGATTGAAAAAGCCTTCAGGAAAGCTATGAAGCATGGTAGTACAAAATCGACATTCCCCACTCCCCCATCACACAATTCAAAGCAGCTGTCTGGATGAAAGCATTATATGTGATTCAAACTCTGCTTCAGGTAGAGTAAGGGGAGCAGAAGCAAGGACAGGCCTTCCCAAACATGTTCTGCCTGTCTGCTCAGGTGTACAGCACAATATCAGTCACTGGGTTTCTAAATACCCTACATTCTGGCATTGCTCATCCATATATCAACTCTACTGTAGTGGTAACAAAGCAATGTAAGGAGCACTAGTGCTACTCATGGGAAGACAGAAAAGTGCCATGTGCCACAATTTCATAGAATCACAGAGCTGGAAGGGGCCACAGAGGACACTGTCTTTCCAGTCCAGACATAGCAAAATACCAGTTTCTACCTATAAATCATTTTCCTCTGCACTCTTATGTGCTGCTGGAAATTGGTAAACATCAGAACCCCATATTTGGTGTATATCTAGGAGAAGGGAACATAGAACCATGCTGAGAACATGGCATTCATGTTAACAAGCATAAGGAAGCTTTGCATTCCAGAGCATGTGTCATGCCTTTAAACCAAAGACAAACCAGCCTAGGATCATCAAAGCATTAAGCAGCTGGGCTTTTCTGCAGTTTCCTTCCCTTCGTAGCTTTTCACATGGACTGGTAAAACTCCAGCAACTTTAACAAGAGGCTGTGATAGCCTATTAATTTAAAGTCTCCTGCCCCACCCTGCAAAGACCTTATGATTTTTCTCCATATTCAGTTTGTCTTTCATAAGAGGTATGCAGGCAGTTAGGTTATATCAAGTCTAGGCAAAACATTCAGGGGGTTGGTCTTTGATTAAGTTATGCAGTAGTTCTATCGCGTTTTTATAATTTTATTTTTGTCCTGTTTGATTTTGTCCATAATAATCATTGATGTCTACTTTTGTTTTAGTGGAAGAACGCAATTTTATTGAGATGCATAGATGGCCTTCTAGTATGTACTTGAAACAGCTTTCAGAATACAGGAATTACATTCATTCTCGGAAATGCCATTGTGTAGTAATGTAAACTCAAAGTTGATCCTTCTTTATTGTGGAAAAACAGAAAGACAATTGCTTCAGGAATCTTACAACCGCACAAAACTGAAAGCAAGTACTGAACTTAAATGCTATGATATAATCTATAATATTGCACTTGCTAATGAAACTACCTTGTAGAAGCATGTAAAACAGTTTATAGGACAGCATAAGCATTTAACAAGGTGTGCTTCTGGGCCTGAATTGTGTGCGTGTCGCAGCAACTTCAACTTCTGCCATGTTATTTCAATTTTATACTTGAGTTAGATCTATTTAAAGTTTGAAAATCTTGCCCACTTTGTTTACTGGGATTTTAAAGGTCCAAAAGACATACATTCCAAGTCTATATTTATGTAAACTCTGCTCCTTTAAAAAGTACAGAACCAGTTTTTTTGTTTTGTCTCTCCAATTCTTTTATTGGTCTTTTATAAAATACTGTAAAAACTGAGAGCTGTATCATGGTGCTGCAGTGGGAATTAAAAATTTAACTCCTGTTAGCTGAATCAGATTTTGTTGCAGTGCTGTTAAAAATATATTACCTTAACACCAGAAAAATTCTTAATAGTTAAATCAGATGTGACTAGGGGTGTGCATTTGGCATAAACCAAGCCAAAAAAATACCTGGAAAACACCTTCCTGGTATTTTTCAGGTATTTTAAGGCCAGTTAAATTGGGGGTGCATTTTGGGTATCTGAAATGGCCAAGCCCCCAAAATCCCAAAAATATGTGGGATTTTCAGGACCACTGGATAGCCAAATTTAAAGGGCATTTAAAAGGATTGCAGTCCTTTTAAATGCCTTCAAACGATGTGACTCTGTGGCGAGTGAACTCCAAAGGCATTTAAAGGGACTGCAAGCCCTTTAAACACTTTCAGATTTCTCCAAGCTGCAGAGTTGCACGGCTTGGAGAAGGCATTTAAAGGGACTGTGATCCCTTTAAATACCTTTCACCCTCCATTCAAATCAATGGAGGATGGGAGCACCTTCTTTGAATGCCCATAGCATTGGACCCCCTGGTCCAATATTTTTTTTAAACTTGGATTTTTTTTTTAGGAGAGGCACCAGCATCTATGTGGCAGGTTTGGTGCCTCTGCCTCAAAAAACAGCCCCCCCAGAGCCTCAGATACCCCCAGATTGATTCCCCATAGGGTATAATGGAACTGAAAAAACTTGGGTTTCCCAGATCCAAATACCATACCAGTATTGGGATTTGGGAATATCGGGAAATACCAATATTTTTTTTGGGGGGGGTCAGTATACCGAAACCTGAAAAATACTGGGGTTTTTTGCACACCCGTAGCTGTGACACTTAGATTTGTGAACCAATCTCCTCAGCATTAAAAAAAGGCAATAGCAACTCTTTGAGGACCAGATTTTGATCAGTGCTGGGTTCGGCAGAAGTATCTTTTCCTGCACTGTGGCCCCAGTTCAACATTTAAAAAGACTCTGAACAACAGTAAAGGGATTTCAGTATCACAGCATGTTTGACCCCATGTTCTCTCTTACTCAGGAGTTCCTCTTCCTTGACATTACCTGTGTAGTAATTAATAACAGACTTAATGACAGCCATTATTTTCCTGGTCCCTGTACAGCAAAAGAGTAGGCGACTTTTGTTGTTTCCAGTGTATCTTAGCCTCCGTTTTTTCTTCTACATTGTCTATCATATTTATGCACACTGTTTCTCCAAGGAGCTCAGGGTAGCGTATATGGTCTCATCCTCCATTTTATCCTTACAACCAGGGCTTTTTTTGTAGAAAAAGCCCAGCAGGAACTCATTAGCATAATAGGCCACACCTAACAGCAGAAACGTATTAGCATATTAAGACACACCCCCCCATGTTACCAGAAGTGTGGTCATCCAGCCACACCCACCTTTTGCTTCTTATTCTGTTTACTTTGTTGTCAAAACCCTGGGCTTTTTTTGTAGCAGGAACTTCTTTGCATGTTAGGTCACACACCCCTAATGTAGTCAATCCTAATGAGTTTCTGCTGTTAGGTGTGGCCTATTATGCTAATAAGTTCCTGCTGGGCGTGGCCAACTCAGGAGCCAGCCGGAACTCCGTTCCTGTGCGTTCCTGCCCAAAAATAGCCCTGCTTACAACAATCCTATTGGGCAGATTACGCTGAGAGTAAGGCACTGAACCAAGTTCTCAATGTGAGTTTCATAGCTGAGTGGGGATTTGAACCTGGGTTTTCCTAGCCCAATCACTGCACCATACCTGCTCTCAGATGTCTTTGGGAGATTTCTATGGAGGAAAATTATGACAATGAACACACTGATCAGAACCCTGTAAATATTCTAAATTCCTCCAAACATGTGGCAAGTTCTGATTTAACATTTTCCAAATGAATTACTTCACTGAAATTATTCCTAAAGGAGGTTGAAGGGAAACATTCTTACAAAAATCACTTGCAATATAATCTTAGCTATGGGCCTGGGCCTGCTCCTGGTACAGGCACTAGGTATCATGGGTGTTTACCTGCATATCAGCCTCCATGCTATCAAAGCTCATGGGGCAAAGTGGTATGCAAAAAACTCTGCTAAGGTGTATTGCTTACAGTTTGATAGCCAAAGACTGTGAAGGAAGGAGGCAGCTAAACTGGTACACTCAACTCTATCCATTCTGGATCTAGACCCTGTATGCTCCAGGGACCTACACACACCTCTCCATAGGGCCCATTCTACCATCCTAATCTCCCTGTCACTAAAGTGTATTTGATAAACTCTGATCAACTCTAGTTGAGTCCTGAATGTGGTTACTTTTCACAATCAGCCTGCATGTCTGGGCTGTCTAGGATTCAAGGAGCTGGATGCTCTCCCAGGGGATGTGAGCCACCCCGTTTTGCTATGCGATGCCACAGACCTATTGAGCTGCCAGCTTTCTTTTGCATATGCACAACCCTGTGTTAAATGCAGGCTTATTTACATGGCGACAGTCTGGCTTCACAGTAGAGGCCTCAGCACTTTCATCTTATCTGTACATAAACACAATATAACATTGCACCTATGTTTACTGAGATCTGATTTAAGTCAGGGACTTCCTGGTTAGAAGATCACACTCCCAGCCAATATAAATATTCTCACAAAACATATACATTTCAGTGATCCCTGTATATAATATTTACATGTTTAATATTTTCAAAATCTGAAGCAGTTATAGAGTTCTTGTTAGAAACTAATGCCCTTTCAGTAATGGGATTTTTATTTCTGAAGGCAGTTTAGAAAGCATTTCTGCTTGTTTGACATACCATACTTAAATATAGAAATGTACAAAGAAAATAAGATATAATTTATTCTAAAGTGGTAATAGGGTAAACATGGATATTTCCCTTCTAAACCAATCTGTAATTATATGCTAAGTATGCAAGTACATAAAATAGTGTATAATTCATCATTTGCTCTCTCTTTTTTCTTGTATGTACTGGATACAGATTGTGTAAACTATAATACTAAATCACTAATGGATTTGCTAAATCATTACAGTGATTTTATAATGTATATAAATCTCAGAATAATCTTCCTAAGCATAGCAAAATTTTAATATGAAGATTCTTTTACTTGGAAGTGGGTAACTATATGTAGGCGTCTGCTATAGATGTATATTTTGCTCTCAAAATATTTGTATCTTACAGCCTGATTGTATGACCTGCCATGGTACAGCAAATGCATGGAATTCAATGAAGAAAAACAATGACCACTAAGTTTCTGCACTATAGGATTACCAGCAGCCCCCAAAGTATCTAGAACTGATTAGTGTATAAATTACTCATTTGTGTTAACTAAGAAATTCTTGGGTAGTGCGAAACACTGAACTTAGCTACAATGGTACATCTCTCCCTGTTTTTGTTATGCATCCAAGTTGTGCCATATTTCACTCTCAAGTTGTTAGACCCTGGTCATCTGTAAAGGTACAGGAAGAACTTGTAAACTAAGTTATGTTATTTTTCAGAAGTTTCATGGACAACCCTCATTTAAAAGATGACTTTAATAGCAGTGTAATAATTATTAGCTTAACAGCAGGTATCAGTAAGCATTGGAAAGAATACTTTTGAAGTCCATTTTTATAAGAAAATACTTTTAGACTCTCACAGGGAAATCTTTAAAAGAAAAATTTAAATGTGAGCTGTCACTCAGGTAGAAGTTTTATACAGAGACAAATATATTATGATAAGGATCTCTGTTATAAACTTCTCCCATCAGATAATGGTTTTAGCTAAACAAAATAGTTATTTTACTATAGCTTATGTTGAATGTGTAACAATAATTTCATACCAGGCATTTAAAATGTTTAAGAATTTAAATTAACTGTTTGTTGTTGTAACAGTTCATTAAAATGTTTTTTTTAATTTAATGTTCATTTCATGTGTTTATTTTATCCATTTGGTAGCTATAGATCAGAGCAACTGTTTCTTGCTAGATTAAGTGAGCACATCCATTGTGAATTTATATTATGTATGTTTTATAATAAATATTTCATTTGAACAACATACATGCATCCACTGTTGCCTTAGAGTACCTTTGTACTTTGTTCCTGGGTTTAATTTCCCAATGCAAAATCAAACTTTAGTTAGTATTTCACTGTTTCCCCAAACTATTGAAAACTCTTTTCCAGTCACAGAATTCTCAGTTAAACAATTTGGTCTAATGATGTCACAAACACGACACATGTCACTGTCCTTTGATACAGGTCTCTGTGATGCAGCTTGAATAACAGCAAGCAAAATTGCAGGTTCTGCTCCTTTCCATGATTGTTGTCACAGGAACGACTTGTAGGTACTGACCAATGAATGATAATGTTAACACTGACACCAGTGTCAGTGAATTCTTAAAACTGCTGGAAATTAAGCTAAATGATCAAAATGGTCAAGAAGTTACAACAGCAAAGCACAAACTCCTGTGACATGTATGTGTGAAAAGAACATCTAGGTCCTCCTGATTTTGCCCAGTTGGCAAGAAAATATTGATTCAGTATGAAGATGTATTTTAAACTTTCATCAGGGTCACCTGAAATGTGTTAATCCTTCATAGCAGCTTAATAGTATATTACTCAAAGGCAGGCATATGAGACTAGTACTGCACAGTGCAAGAGCTTACATTACCACACAGGAAGTGGTGGTGGCTACAAGCATGGACGGCTTCAAAAGGGAATTAGATAAGCACATGGAGCAGAGGTCCATCAGTGGCTATTAGCCACAAGGTATAGATAGGGACTCTGGGGCAAGTGATGCTCTGTCTTCTTGGTGCTTCGAGGGGGGGTCAACAGTGGGAGGGCTTCTAATGTCCTTGCCCTACTGGTGGACCTCCTGATGGCACCTGGTATCTTTGGCCACTGTGTGACAGAGTGTTGGACTGGATGGGCCTTTGGCCTGATCGAACATTGGCGTCTCCTATGTTCTTATGTGTGTGACAAAAAGATATATTTGACACCCCCATACCATTCCCTCTAAGCTGAGTTAATGTGAGCTAGCTCACAGTTTTTTAGCCTCCAGCTCAGGAAGGATGGCTACAGAGCAAACCAATTTATGCAGTAGCCAAATCGCTCACTCACAACTTTAATGCCAGTAGCTCACAAAGTAGAATTTTTGCTCACAAGACTCCAGAGCTTAGAGGGAGCACTGAACAGGGTACTGACTTTTTAAATGATACATTCTTAGTAGATGGTGTTATGGGAGGAAAGGCATCTTGTTCCAGTGCCTGTTGGCTTCCAAGATAGCTCCATGTGTGCACATTAGTATAATTGTTATGACCTTTTTATTTATTGTTCATGTATCTTATGTACCTAACCACTTATTGAGATTGGCAACCAAACCTGATTGGAAATACCAACTAGGCTTTTTACCTGATGTTTTCCCCATGTCATTCAGAATTTAAGACTTTTACCCTAGATCAGGAATCCTTAAAGAAACCAAGGGCCCTCTTAGCTAATGATACTTGAGTCCCAGTTAAGTCCCTTTTCCTGAGAAAAGACCGGGATCAGCGCCATATGGTGGAAGAGCTGCTGGATTTTTCCTCCCCAGCCTAAAAGTCTATTTAGCGCTATGCTTGAACTTCAGTTTTTGTTTTTTCAAACATAATGTGGTTTATGTGAGCAGGAAAGAGAAAGCGGTTGGAAAGCCATGTTACTTTCCATGATACACAAATATACACACAACCTTCTACCCCATATTTGCTTCTGACCCAAACAGATTCTGTAAAGTTTTTCAAACAATAAAAACCTATTTTCCAGGGGATGCTTGCAATGCACCCAACAGGTTTAACTGAGAAAGCCTTGAAAATAAGCAACATTCAAACAGGAAGTAATTGCAGAAGTTTGGACATGAGAAAGCAAAAAACTCCAACCCAGTTTAAAAGTCTGCAAAACTTGTTTCATGCTATTCGTTTTGTATTATTTTCTTTGACTAGGAATAAGGCCTGCTGGGAAAATAAATATAATGAGCTCTAGAAAGAAGCTCTGGGCAGGTGCCCTGGCCTTGGGCACTCAGTGTCAATTTGCTGTGGCAACCTCAACAGGGAATAATGACACAGAATCCACTGTTTTCTCTAGGGAACTCATCTTTGCCATCTGAAGTTGTATTTTTCAGTGATCTCCAGCCCTCACCTGGAGATTGGCAACAATGGTTCCCCAGGAGATGGCTGTTTTGGAGGGTGGAGCCTATGGCATTGTACCTGTCTGAGGTACCACCCCTCCTCAAACCCCACCCTTTCCAGGCTCCACCCCTCAAATCTCCAGGAATTTCCCAACCTGGAGGTGGCAACCCTATCTCCTTCCCCCCAACCATCAGCGTACTGTTATGTGCCCCTCTGACTTAAACATACAGTTATTTGCCCCTCTCCTTGCAGCCTTTACCTTGGAAAAGTACAGTCTTTCTCCACACTGGGGACCGAAGCAGCTCACGTTATTCTCCTCTCCCTCTTTTGATCTGCACAACAACCATGTGAGGTAGGTTAGGATGAAAGTCTGTGACTGGTCCAAAATCACCCACTCAGCTTCCACAGCAAGAACCTGGGTCTGGCAGACCCTGCTCTGAAGCACTAACTGCTACGCCATACTGACTGTCCTAGCTGAGAGCCAGTTTGGTGTAGTGGCTAAGAGCGCGGATTCTAATCTGGGAGAACCAGGTTTGATTCCCCATTTCTCCACATGCAGCTGCTGGTGTGACCTTGGGTCAGTTGTAAGTTATTTCAGAGCTGTTCTCTCAAGGGCAGTTCTCGAGAGAGCTCTCTCACCCCACCTACCTCACAAGGTTCTGATGTGGGAAGGGAAAGGGATTGTAAGCCACTCTGAGACTAGTGAAGAGTGGGGTATAAATCCATTACCATCTTCTAGGGGTGCTGCTGCTGGTGAACAGGAGCAAGCAGCCAGGCCTAGGGTAGCCAGCCTCCAAGTGGAACCTGAAGATCAGCTGGTATCACAACTGAACTCCAGACAACAGATCTCTGTCACCCTGGAGAAAATAACTGCTTTGAAGGGTGGACTCTATGGCATTCTATTCAGCTGCGTTCTCCCCTCCCCAAACTCTGGCTTCCATAGAATCCACCACAAAATCTCCAGGAATTTCCCAACTTGGAGCTGGCAACCCTAATCAGGACTGGCCCCAATGAGTTTCCCACAAAGGCCAAAGTAGGCCTGGAAAGGGCCTCCTGCCCCTACCTTTTTACTGGCAGAACCAACCTTGGTTGCCTAGGAACAGCCACTGAGGGGAAAGTGAGCCCCACAGCAATTTTGGAATTTTATTTAGACAGGGAATGGCCAAGCCAGCAGTTGGTGGGGGAGGAAGTGTAGATCCAGCCCCCAGCCAATGGCATGCAACTACTCTTCAGTGGTGGTTGACGGGCCAATGGCTGATGGAGCGCACAGCACAGCCAATGGGAGAGCCAGAAAGTGCCAATAGGCTAGGGCTTATATATATATGTAGAGGATACCAAACACTTAAATTCTTCGTGCCGGTTAATGAAAAGTTGAATGGTAGGCAATGAAGAAAGAAACATAAAGGAAATGATACGCAGATTAAAAGAAACAATATCCTATGTTTCTTCCAAGATGTGAAATAACTACACTTTTCACTTCTGCCAGTAATAAGATTCACATTTTTAGAAATGTGACCCAGTACTAAAGGATATAAAATTTGTAAGCAATGAATCAGTCAGTCATCTCCCATGATGCATAGATACCACCTCAGATTGTGGGGGGATGTATAGAAGGGAGAAATCAAGGGTTTCTTTTTATGCAGAGAAAGAAAACTTGGCCGGCTAGCTTTATTTGTGCACAGAAGTTTTGAAAAAATCTGAAGTGTTCAGTCCTCACACTTTGTCTGAAGTCATGTAGCCCAGCAACATATGGATGAGGCTGCAGGCCAGAATACTGGGAAAGCTCTTTCGTAGCTGTTCAGCTCATGGGATAGCTTTATGCCATTTCCGGTCTCATTCCCATAATTGCTTTTGAGGGAAGGAAGCCGGTTATTTCAAGAAGTAATTATTAAAACACAAAACCTTTATTGGCATGAAACCACAAAACATCATGGAAATACAGGAAAATACTAAGATGCATCAGTCACTTACACTTGGCTATTCAAGCCTCGTCTTTTGATTGCAAAGAAGTAATGAAAACCAAGACCATTCATGTTACGCATTTATTTCTAAGCTTTCACCAGACCGGCACAACCCAAAAGGTAGCATGGATCCGATGCCTGCTCAGCAGGCTCATTTAGTGATGACTTCACTGGGAGCAGGAGTGATGCATACCAGCTATATAGGGAGCACTACAGTGATGAGGCACTACCCAATGGCTTCACAGGCAAGCCTGCCAAACATCTCCCAGCCCTTGGACTTTTTTGTCACCCGAAAGACAGGAGGCTAAAGAGCTTGCCAAAGGTGGAACATGCATAGTAATGTGTTGTGTTAGAGATGTGGTAAGATTGGTAGAGAAAAGAGGAAGCAAGGAAATGTGTCCTAGACTGGCATTAACGCCTTCTAAATGATGGGGCCAAATAAGCGAGGAGTTCTCACTCCTCTTGGGACAAAGGGATTGTCTCTAAGTAAGAATGAAGGAGACTGAGTTGCTTAAAGTCACAGAGGAAAAAGGTAATGGATGAGGGGCTGCATAGGGTAAAAGGAGTTAAAAGATATTTGGAAGTGCATTTGAGCCAGAGACCTTTGAACTGTAAAAACAATAAGAGACTAGAAGCAGGCATTTTATTACAATGGTTCACTTCTGTCACTTCCATTTTCAGAAAGAGGTGCTGAAGAATAAGTTATAGCAATATTCTTAGCAAGGCAAACAATAACTAGAACATGGAGCTCTCCACCTCTGCATTAATCCTCTGCATTAAAATCCAGTTGAAGAACGGCAGTGGATGTAGAAGAGATGACCAGTTTTGTCCTCCAAGGCTTTCAGGGCAGCAGGAGGTAGTCCCAGTCTCCAGTCATCTCTACTCTGAAAGAGAAAGAAGTCAAGTTAACATCACCAGAAGTCACACCAAAATGCAGCGGAGAAACTCCAGAGAAACCTTAGGTTTCTAGACAAACTAAGTTCACTTAATCACAAGATTGGAAATGTACACATTCTACTACTGTGGGTGGCTCCATGGGATGTTAATGGTCCTTTCAGTTTTAGTATCTTCTTCATGCCTGTATCTAAAAGTCATTCACATTCTAAGTTTTAAGACTGCCTCACATGTATCCCAGATCAGAAACTGTTTATGCCATGACAGTCCTTAATCAGATGTAAGTGTATTCCACCACTTGGGTGGAGCTCCATAGGTTAAGCTGTTTGTGTTAGCAACTATGCATATGCTGTTGATTTGTGGTGACACAAGAAAGGGGTTGTATTTGTCAGCTACTAGAACCTTCTGGGCTCCCTTACCAGCCTACCTGCCAATTAGAAGATTCATCCTAAGCCTTGTTCTGTTTTCCTTGGAAGAGTCATGGGTGGCTTACAGATACTGCTTCTTCAAGTGGCAGTGTATCTATTGTAGATTACTTTGGTTGTGTGGCACCTAACCTGACTATCTTCAGGAAGGGGGAAATGGTGTCTTTACTTGCTGGGAAATTCCCTTAGACCCACTGGTCTCCTGCCACCACCACTCAGGGCCTCCTGAGAACATCTAGACTGAGCCACTGAGAAAGTGCTCTTCCAGTGCAGTACTAGAGCAACAGCAAAGTGGCAGAGTAGAAACCCTAGGAAATACCTTATAACCTACCCAGTAGCATGCTGATGCCTGAAGGAGAGTAAGTGTGGTGTAGTGGTTAAATTGTCAGACCACGATCTGGGAAACCCGGGTTCAGCTCCCCGCTCTGCCATGGAAGTTTACTGGGTGACCTCAGGCCAGTCACACACTCTCAGCCTAACCTACCTCACAAGGCTGTTGTGAGGATAAAATGGAGGAGAGGAGAATGATGAAAACTGTTTTGGATCCCCACTGGGCAGAAAAGGAGGGATATAATTTAAATGAATAAAATAATAAGGGTAAAACTTTTATTTGTTCCTGATTTTTATTAGTGCCTTTTGAAAAATGGTGTTATATGCCTGTTTCTCCCAATAATTGCACTTAAGGCACTGTTGCTGGTCTAACTCTTTCTGGGCTGCTTTTCTCCCACTTTTATTGCTTTGTTTTGATTTTATCATCATTCTGACAAGGTTTATTATAAGGTACTTCAAGCTTAATGTTAGAGGCAACACATACTATGTCATTATAACAACATCTACATCCCACTCTTTTTACAAGTCTACCCAATTACTCACCTCGGAATCACTACAAAGCACCAATTTCCTTCAATTTTGGAATGAGTTCGCCCCTGTCATGTAGAGCTTTCAGGTTGTCATAACCACCAATACAAGTTTCTCCAATAAAGACACGAGGGACCTAGAAAAGCAGAAGTTAAAATCAAAAACAAAAGCAGCTGGAAATCCTGTCTCCTAAAGCTCAGAGGAGGGCTATTCGAACAAGGGAGCAGGGAAAGCTGACCCCAGAGAGGATAGCTATGTAACTAGGACCATAAGATGCAGCTGTTGAGACTTCCTGTTACTTTAAGACCTTTAAGCCCATGAAAATATGTATGTAGCAGTGGAATTTGACCTGCTACAGGAGAATAAACACAGTCCTGGTTTCTACAGAGGGTATAACGGAAGGGCAAACAAATGGGCTGGTGGAGCCAGAAGACATTCTAATCAGACATATTTGCTGGCCCAAGCTTGTAGTTACAGGAAGCGTCTCCAAGAGTGTGGCCCGTGACAACCCAGCATGCCACTTCTGTTTCTGGAGGACAGAAATGAGTCATATCCCTCATCACTAAAGCTGAAGTCCTACAAAGATTATATACATAAATATCAAGCACAGAGGAACACTTTTACTTGCATTTTCACATTTGATCTATTATATATACAGAGTGTAAAACCAATAGGCTCACTAGAACTAGGAAGTAAATAGCAGGATTTTATTTTCCCTAAAGCTAGTCAATCAATTACTACAAAAGTCATGGATAAGCAGACTCCCATTAAGAAGTCGTGCCACTGAGGAACAAGGAACCTTATAAAGGCACCATTAAGTCTCTTATCTAGAACCAGCCAGTGTTCTAAATGAGTTGCTCAAGTTAGTAGGCAGCAGTGAAAACAAGCTTACTTATAAGCAGCAGCACACAAAACCAGCCTAACAGAAAAAAAAGATTCTGGACCTCAGGTTTATACACATTGGGCAGGCAGTCACCTTTAGCATGCAAATAACATGCCAGGACATTTTTATTCAATGATTTCTTTTCATGCTTTACCAGGGTGGGAGTGGGATACTCACTGCTTTTTTGTACCATATTGCTATACACATGAACAGAACAAGTTCCTTATAGTGAGGCAAAGTTTAATTAGACCTAGGTCCCCAGAATGGGCAGTATTCAACATGAAGTTATCTTGGGCAAATCCCACAGAAAAGTAAGAAAGGAGATAAGCAGGACAGAGAATGCCTGGTTAACACAGCACTGGTTCGAATGGATAAAAGGAAGTACTTCTTCACCCAAAGAGTGATTAACACATGGAATTCACTGCCAGAGGAGGTGGCGGCGGCTACAAGCATGGACAGCTTCAAGAGGGAATTAGATAAACATATGGAACAGAGGTCCATCAGTGGCTATTAGCCATAGGGACTTTCAGTCTGGGGCAAGTGATGCTCTGTATTCTTGGTGCTGGGGGGGGCAACAGTGGGAGGGCTTCTACTGTCCTGGCCCCACTGCTGGACCTCCTGATGGCACTGGTATTTTTGGCCACTGTGTGACAGAGTGTTGGACTGGATGGGCCATTGGCCTGATCCAACATTGGCTCCTCTTGTGTTCTTATATTCTTATGCTCAAATTTTAACTGGCTTGGTTCCTGTGCCTTTAACAGACACACCTGAAATGAGTAGGCAAAGCTTCCTTTTTCTTTCAGAAAAGCCTTCATTCAGAACTAAACTAGACAGTTGTTTTTTTAAAAAAGAGATGGGTCTGGATTCCCTACAGCTGCCCCTCCCTTCCCAGTTTCCTGCACAAAAACAGCATGTGGGAGGGGAGGTACGTCTCCCAGTTTTTGCTGCTCCACATGCACAGAATACTCCAGCTACAGCTGTGTTCCAAGGCTGAATGGATTCTAATTTTAATAGCCATTCTCCTCATAGGCTGCGTGACTCCCAAGTTGGGTCTAGAGAATCTGGATCTTATTCTTTTAAAAAATAAGATGTCTAGTTTTGCTCTTACTACAGCTCCATAGGACTGTTAGAGGCCCAGGAACAATGTCCTGTTAAGTCTTATCATATAATTATATCATCAGGAACGATACAAATCATACAGCAAACACTGCTGTTCCACTTGCATAGTACTTTGAACTCCCCAAAGCATTTAGCTATAGATATGTGGCAGCCACACAGTGACAGAGAGCCATTGTTCAAGGTACATGCAAAAGACAGGAATACACAGCAATTGCTCAGCATTCTGTATTACAACATATAAACCCGTTGTTACACAGTAACTCTTCCCCCCTCAGACGCTACATGTTCTTAATGAGGTGCCCCTACAAAAATGTACATTGTGGCTCTAAGAAGCAGTTGCTTCCATCTTACATTAAGGCTGCATCCACACATCAGTGGATATTGTGCTATAGTGCTTCTTTGTAACTGGACTATCATCATGACCACATAGAAGAATCCAATCACAAAAATAGTTCCTACTGTGCAACACCCAGTGGTGTGTGCAAGCATTTTAAACTTGAAAGCAATCCCAAGCTAACGCAACAAATATGAAGTCAGAGTGGCAGAGCTTCCTCCTTGCTAGAGGACTCTCACTCTTGCACCCCATTAACAGGAAGTACCGGAAGCTGCTCCAGAAGGTATACATTATTAGCAAACCCATTTTATCAATGCAGTGCAACCTTTCCGCTCTTAGACATGTCCTGAAAAAAACAAAGGCACAACCTCACCAGTATCAAATCATTTTCACTTCCATCGGTATGGGGGGGTGGGGGAGTTTAATACAGGGTTATACTTGCAAGACAGCCTATTCTTAGAATACTTACGTATCAGCTTTACCCAACAAAGACATTCATCCCTGCATAAAGTTTCTGAATTATGCATGTCTTTTTATTGCAGATGGACAGCTTCCTGCCCCTTAGGCCTACAGAGTGTGCGGGACAAAGGGGAACTACCAACATTTCTGATTAAAACACTATGACGTACCTGCTTTTTCCAAGCTACCGTTTACAATTATTACACTGTGACTTGTACATAGTACCTTATTACACAGGCCTGCTTCAAAAGGGGCGTTTTAAGTTTCACACACTGGAAGACAAGGCACATACAGCAGCCGTTCAACAGCAAATAAATTAAAGAAGGATAACGGGACTCACAGATCTGGCGCCTGTAGTGCGTAGCATATAGTCCTGAATATTGGACATATCCGCTCGGGTTGTGAGGTCAACGTATTCCAAATGCTTGACACCAAGTTTCTCCAGAAGCTCCACTGCCATGTGACAATAAGGACAGGAAGGTTTCCCAAACACTGTCACTTTATCGCATCGTATTTTGCTACTCACAAACTCTTCAGCCATTCTCCAGATCTTCTCCCCCCTCACCGCACAGCAAGCCCACGTTCAAAAGCTTTCTTACAAAGACGGCTCTTGTGGGACCAGCACCGGCTTTTATGAGCTAGAAACTACACTCGTTTTAGGGCCGACACCCTGTAGGAGGAGTTTTCTCTCTTCTCGGCGTCTTGTTTTTTAAAGAGATAAGCACGCCTCTGCCTTTCCCACACGGGGTGTCAAGTAATTCATTCACCCGAGAATAGTTCGTTTCGCAGATTTTAAGTAATGCAAGAAAGCTGCAGCATTCATTAATCGCCGCGCGGTTAAAGAGTTGCTATATGGAAGGGTACTGTTGCCGTCTTAAGGCTGCTTGCTAAGAAGTCCGTGGCATAGGAAATGACTCGGACTTGCTTAGGAGTAAACGCACTTAGCTCGGTGTGCTGCAGTGGTTCAGTCCTGGAGAGAGAGGGAGAGGCTCTGTCCGTCATGCCTTGCCGCTTCTCTCGGTTTGCCCGCCTGCCAAAGTTACCCCAAGGCTAGAACGACTAACGTTTATCCGGATGGGATATCTATTCTTATAGTAATCAGAATCAATGTTCCCTCTAAGCTGTGGAATCTTGTGAGCAGAAATTCTACTTTGTGAGCTACTGGCATTAAAGTTGTGAGCGAGCGACTTGGCTACTGTATAAATTAGTTTGCTCTGGAGCCACCCTTCCTGAGCTAAGACAAAAACCTGTGAGCTGGAGGCTAAAAAACTGTGAGCTAGCTCACACTAACTCAGCTTAGAGGGAACACTGATCAGAATCACAGCTCTTTTGTGTTCACTCAAGATTGCTGAGGGCACAGAAGGCCAGGTCTAGTGACATGAGGCTGTTCTGGCGTCTGGGGAAATGAACTTGCATTGGTAAGATCCTCAGGATGGCATGGGTTTCTCCTCGCATCATTTGTGTGAGGTAAGTAAGCGTGAGGAAGGGTGGAACTGTCTAGGGTCAGGCACCCAGGCAGCCTTGTGGTTGATTTGCTGGGAAAGAGGATTGGTAAAGTAAAGGTTCCCTTGCTTGAAATCCAGTTAAGTCCGACTCTAGGGTTGCAGTGCTCATCTCTGTTTCAAAGCCAAAGAGCCAGCGCTGTCAGAAGATGTTTCCGTGGTCATGTGGCCAGCATGACTCCCACCAAAGTGGTACTTATTTATCTACTTGCAATTTCTTGCTTTCTAACTGCTAGGTTGGCAGGAGCTGGAACTAGAGACGGGAGTTCACTCCGTCATGCGGCAACTCAGGTCTCGAACTGCTGAACTACCAACCTTCCACAGCCTGCAGTTCAGCATCTTAACCACTTGAGCCAACGCAGCTGTGGTGGCAGCTGTCACTGACACAATTATATTTTTATCTGCTTAGCCAATTGGTTCTCCAGTGGCCAATCACAAGCCTTGCTGGGTAAGTGCCCCACCTGGCCCTATTCACTTTCTGAAAACACTTGGTGGACACCAGGAAAGGTTTCCTCAGGCACTCGCACCCACGGGCATCACGCTGGGGACACATCCCTGTTGGGCTGCTTCCCCTCCCCCAAATAGCCCCCCCGGCTCCCCCCCATTTCAGGAATTTCCCAAGCAATTCTAAATAGAAGCATCAGTTAGCCCAGCAGTTCATTCTTCTGACAACATGTGTGTGTGCATGAGCACGTGCTGTATTTAAAAAAAGGTTTTATTTTCAATATTATATCCTGGGTGCTGCACAAGAAATGATTTCATCGAGGCTCACATGTGAATAAAATCTAAACAAACTGTTAATTAATCTTTGATGATGGGGGTTGCCAACATGCCAGGAGAAAAATGTCCTGTTCCTTTCATAGAGGTTTAAGGGGATGTTATTTACCAGGTGCTGTTGTTTGCCTCCATGCCATGAAAAGCGTCAACTGCCCATTTCTACACATCAGCCCTCTATTAAGAGGACAGGACGTTTTCCTTCAGGAATATTGGCAGCCACAATTTCTCCCACCCTGCACAGTTTTTGCCTGAGAAAACTGCTGGGGGGAGGAGGCAGGAGCCCCTCCCCCCCCATGCCATTCCAAGCAGTTCCAGGCCGCTGCTGAATGGCTGCAGAGAACATGGGAAAATCAATGTAAACAAGTGAACAAATGTAAGGAGTCGTTGATCTTGGTATTCTGAGAAGACTGCAGGCCCATTTGTACCAGAACTTTTTTCTTTGTTTGTTGAGCAGATCACCAGGTACTGAAGTCCTTGAACCAAAAATCCCCCCCCAAGTGGTCATTGTGGGGAAAGTATGAAAAACCTTTCTCTTGATATGTCGACTAAGCAAAACAGCAGCAACAACAACCCTTTGCACAGCATGCAGTTCATCTGTGGAACTCTTTGCTACCAGAAATAAAATAGTAAATAATATTACTGAGTTTAAAAAGGCTCAATAAGTCCATGAAAAAAAACAGGACTGTCAATAGGAAATAGACAGAATTCTCATCAATCAAAACACAAAATTACTAGTGTATGTTAAACTACCAGAGATTGGAAGCGGATACAAGGAAAAGGAGCATTCAATGAGCACATACTGTTTACAAGTTCTGAGGAATCTTGACATGACTGCTGCCATACTGGATGCTGGGTTTAATTCTTCTGACTAATGTTCTTAGCACATAAATCCATTCTAAGTGGGAGCTGAGACCCTTGTGAGCATGTTACGAAACAGCTTCTGAAATGCATTATCATGCTGTTTGGCACAATGCTAACATACAATGATGTCATTTCTGTCACAATGCTAGGCAAGGTAGTTGTCATGTTAGTGATCAAGTCATAAACTTAACCGATGCTGCTGGCCACTACTTCCTTGTACCTGCAAGTATGCGTTTGTAGTTAAATTACTTCTTTGGGTGCTGAGATTGCAAATGGGATGCACATAGAAATCCCCAGAGTAATATAGTAGATGGGTTGGGACCTACATTGGGAAACTTGGGTTTAAATCTGCATGCAGCCATGAGGCTTACTGGTTGATCTTTAGGTA